>NC_090026.1:60787251-61087251 GCF_037176765.1 Anolis sagrei
TAGTCATCCGCAAACCAGATCAACAATTGGGTCACACCGTCTACAGAAAACCCACACACACAGATAGATATCTACATAAAAACTCCAACCATCACCCAAGTCAAAAAAGAAACACCATTAAAGCTTTGGCAGACCGTGCAAAACGAATCTGCGAACCCCACCTCCTCCAAGATGAACTGAACCACCTCAACTGGGCTCTCCAGGCCAATGGATACTCCACCTCAGACATCAGAACAGCTGCAAGACCAAGAACAAGCCACGAGAGTAAAGATGAAGATCCGACCAGAGGAAAAGTGTTCCTGCCATACATCAAGGGAACCACTGACCGCATAGGGAAGCTGATGAGGAAACACAACATACAAACAATCTACAAACCCACCAAGAAAATCCAACAAATGCTACGTTCAGCAAAGGACAAGAGGGATCCTCTCACCTCTGCAGGAGTCTACCGTATACCATGCAGCTGTGGACAAGTCTACATAGGGACCACCAAACGCAGCGCCCAGACACGCATCAAGGAACATGAAAGGCACTGCAGACTACTTCAACCAGAGAAGTCAGCCATAGCAGAGCACCTGATGAACCAGCCTGGACACAGCATATTATTTGAGAACACAGAAATGCTGGACCACACCAACAACCACCATGTCAGACTACACAGAGAAGCCATTGAAATCCACAAGCATGTGGACAATTTCAACAGAAAGGAAGAGACCATGAAAATGAACAAAATCTGGCTACCAGTATTAAAAAACTCTAAAATTACAACAGCAAAACAACAGAGAGGAAACAACCAGGCACAGATTAACACCTCCCAGCAAGAGATTTTCCCAGGCTCAGGCAGGCCTTCAAATGCTAATGAAGGTGATCAGTTGAAACATTCACACCTAGCTGCAGCAGGGAAGAGCTCCTTGCCCCACCCCAGCCATTCCACAGATATATAAACCCATTGTCCTAATTCCAACAGACCTCACTACCTCTGAGGATGCTTGCCATAGATTCAGGCGAAACGTCAGGAGACAATGCCTCTAGAACATGGCTCTATGGCCCGAAAAAACCCACAAGAACCTAAGCCTATATGGTTACAAATATCCCCTCTCTTGTGCTGTAGACTGCTTGTTTCCAACAGCCTTCCATCCATCTCCACTGAGATCACTATTTTTCTCCTTATGATAGCAGCTGAAAACTAAGCAGTCTCTAAAGCAAGGGAATTTGTCTTGGGTTTCTGGGTTGTTGTAGGTTTTTTCGGGCTATATGGTCATGTTCTAGAAACGTTCTCTCCTGACGTTTCACCTGCATCTGTGGCAAGCATCCTCAGAGGTTGCGAGATCCTCTGAGGATGTCTTGGTTTTTTTTATTATTATTACAGCCAAGTTGATCAGGGGAAATTGAACAGGGGCTTCACAGGGAATGGCTAGTGGATTTCTATCACTTTCTACAGAGAAAGCATCTTCAGACATGCTTACGTCAGAAGCAACCCCATCTGCACCATCAAAATGCACTTTTTGTATGGAACCAGTGCTAAGGTACAGAGGAGCTGCTTCAAGCAAAATGGGGAATGTGCAAAAAGTTTATATAAATGTTTTTAAAGTTCTGCATTTCTGCAGGGTTCATTTTCAAAATCCATTTGTAACATTCGAGTTATACCAAAATGTTGTAATTTTAAGATTATTATTTTAATCTGTTTAGATGTTCCAACATTTTAAACTAAGCCACCAATGTGGGACTAATGTTTTTTTGCAGTGAAGTCTTAACTTTAAGGATTCTCTTTCAAACTCTGCCATTGTGTGACATATATTCCACGTGGAAAAAATAGTGCTCATTTTACATAGCAATGGAGAGAACAGTAAGTGGAAACGGCATGAACATTGTATTGTCGAAGGCTTTCATGGCTGGAATCACTAGGTTCTTGTGGGTCTTTTCGGGCTATAGAGCCATGTTCTAGAGGCATTTCTCCTGATGTTTCGCCTGCATCTATGGCAAGCATCCTCAGAGGTCCTCACTACCTCTGAGGATGCTTGCCATAGATGCAGGCGAAACGTCAGGAGAAATGCCTCCAGAACATGGCTCTGTAGCCCGAAAAAACCCACAAGAACCTGGCATGAACATTATTATCATTATTTCTCGCAATTCTATCCTGTCCTTCTCAGCCCCCGAAGGGAGACTCAGATCGGCTTACAATGGGTCCCATTCCGAAGCCACTCCATAACAAATTACAAATTAAAGCCACTATCTATATAAATAAAAATGTAATGTTCGTTTGTGGTATTCACAAAACCCAAAAACCACTGGGGCAATTGGCACCAAATTTGGACACGATACACCTAACAACCTAATGTATATTCTTCACTAAAAAAAATGATTTTGTCATTTGGGAGTTGTAGTTGCTGGGATTTACAGTTCACTTACAATCAAAGAGCATTCTGAACCCCACCAATGATGGAATTGAACCAAACTTGGCACACAGTTCCCCCATGACCAACAGAAAATACTGAAAGGGTTTGGTGGACAGTGTCCTTTGGTTTTGGAATTATAGTTCACCTACATCCAGAGAGCACTGTGGACTCCAACAATGATGGATCTGGACCAGACTACATGAATACTCAATATGTCCAAATGGGAACACTGGTGGAGTTTGGGGAAAATAAAATCTTGACATTTGGGAGTTGTCGTTGCTCGGATTTATAGTTCACCTACAATCACAGAGAACTCTGAACCCCACCAACGATAGAATAGGGCCAAAGCTCCCACACAGAACCCCCATGTGGGCCACAGCAACACGTGGCAGGGGATGGCTAGTTAGACATTTATTTATTTGTCGTGTCAGAGCAACCATTCCAAAGCAAACAAACAGAAAAATACACAACTTGTGAGTTTGGTAGCTGGTTAAATGTCCTTTGACCAGTATCTGACCACTTGGAGTGCTTCCAGTGTTGCTGCAAGAAGGTCCTCCATTGTGCATGTGGCAGGGCTCAGGTTGCATTGCAGCAGGTGGTCAGTGGTTTGCTCTTCTCCACACTCACATGTCAAGGATTCTACTTTGTAGCCCCATTTCTGAAGGTTGGCTCTGCATCTCGTGGTGCCAGAGCGCAGTCTGTTCAATGCCTTCCAAGTTGCCCAGTCTTCTGTGTGCCCAGGCAGGAGTCTCTCATTTGGTATCAGCCATTGGTTAAGGTGCTGGGTTTGAGCCTGCCACTTTTGGACTCTCGTTTGCTGGGGTGTTCCAGCGAGTGTCTCTGTAGATCTTAGAAAACTATTTCTAGATTTAAGTCGTTGACGTGCTGGCTGATACCAAAACAGGGGATGGGCTGGAGATGTCTCTGCCTTGGTCCTTTCACTATTGGCTGCTATTTCCCGGCGGATGTCAGGTGGTGCAATACCGGCTAAGCCGTGTAATTTCTCCAGTGGTGTAGGGCGCAGACACCCCGTGATAATACGGAATGTCTCATTAAGAGCCACATCCACTGTTTTAGTGTGGTGAGATGTGTTCCACACTGGGCATGCATACTCAGCAGCAGAGTAGCACAGCGCAAGGGCAGATGTCTTCACTGTATCTGGTTGTGATCCACAGGTTGTGCCAGTCGGCTTTCGTATTATATTGTTTCTCGCACCCACTTTTTGCTTGATGTTCAGGCAGTGCTTCTTGTAGGTAAGAGCACGGTCCAGGGTGACTCCCAGGTATTTGGGTGCGCTGCAATGCTCCAGTGGGATTCCTTCCCAGGTGATCTTCAAAGCTCGTAGTTAGACATAAAAGCATAATTAACAATACATAAGCCATTGTTAAAACCAGGCCTGTAGCGAGGGGGGGGGGGGTTAAGGGGTTCAACCCCCCCCCCCCCCGAAAATTTTCAGGTTTTAAAAAATAAACCTGGTTTACTCATGAATTTTAACTGGTTAACCAAATCCCCATGCTAAGTCTATGAGACGCAAAAAATTAAGAGTCCCTCCAGAACTGCAAGCACTATCTCAAGCAAATATTGACAATTTATTCACACTGTCATTACTTTCAGCAATAGCTGATGTAGTGAACCAACCAAGTGTTGAATGCTCTCATTAAGGAGGCCAGACTTGGTGGAGGTGGTTGACAGGGGCGGAGCTGCAGGCTATTGAAGGCTGCTCTCCCCTGCTGTCCTCTTTGCTTCAGCATGAGCTATGAGGCAGGTTTCAACTCCCCCCCCCCATTTTCACCCCCCCCCAAATTTTCAACCCTCCCCAAAAAGGTTTTCTGGCTACGGCCCTGGTAAAACAGTAAAAGAGTCTCATCAGCCATGGTATGCTGTCATCATGAAACATTTTCCAGGTAGTTGGAATCTGAATTCAATCTAGGATTCGTATAATATATCAATAGTACTTGACAACATTTTAGTACACAATTTTATATCTTATCTATATATAAATGCTCTGTGTGTAATGAGTACCTTAAAAACAAAAGAACTAATGAACAAAATCACACCAAATTTGGCAACAAAACGTCTCACAACACAAGGAGTGACCATCACTCAAAAAATTATGATTTTGTCATTTGGGAGTTGTAGTTGCTGGGATTTATAGTTCACCTATAATCAAAAAGCATTCTGAACTCCACCAACGATGGAATTGAACCAAATTGGCAGACAGGACTCCCCTGACCAACAGAAAACACTAGAAGGCTTTGGTGGGCATTGACTTGAGTTTTGGAATTGTAGTTCACCTCCATCCAGAGAACACTGTGGACTCAAACCAAACTTGACAGGAATACTCAATATGCCCAAATGTGAACAAAGAAGGAGTTTGGGGGGAAATAGACCTTGACATTGATAGTTCACCTACAATCACAGAGCATTCTGAATCCCACCAACGATAGAATTGGGCCAAACATCCCACACAGAACCCCCATGGCCAACAGAAAATACTGTGTTTGCTGGTGACCTTTGGTGACCCTTCTGACACCCCCCGTGACCCCCCCCCCCAGGTCTTTACTTCCCAGGTTGAGAAATGCTGCGTTAAAGCCATCCAGTCCAACTCCCTTCACCAGGGCAAGAAAACATAATCAGATACATAATGAGATATTGACAAGCTGGAATGTGTCCAGAGGAGGGCGACTAAAATGATCAAGGGTCCGGAGAACAAGCCCTATGAGGAGAGGCTTAAAGAGCTGGGCATGTTTAGCCTGAAGAAGAGAAGGCTGCGAGGAGAGATGATAGCCATGTATAAATATGTGAGAGGAAGCCACAGGGAGGAGGAGGGAGCAAGCTTGTTTTCTGCTTCCTTGGAGACTAGGACGCGGAACAATGGCTTCAAACTACAAGAGAGGAGATTCCATCTGAACACGAGGAAGAACTTCCTGACTGTGAGAGCCGTTCAGCAGTGGAACTCTCTGCCCCGGAGTGTGGTGGAGTCTCCTTCTTTGGATGCTTTTAAACAGGGGCTGGATGGCCATCTGTCTGGGGTGATTTGAATACAATATTCCTGCTTCTTGGCAGGGGGTTGGACTGGATGGCCCATGAGGTCTCTTCCAACTCTTTGATTCTATGATTCTATGATTCCAACTCCCTTCATCAGGGCAAGAAAATGTAATCAAAGCCCTTTTGACAAAGAGCCATCCAGCCATAGATATAGACAGAGAGATATAGATTTGAAAGGGACCCCTAAAGAAGGATAATGATATGTTGTATGCTCCAGAGTAGGCAAACCAGACAATCTCCACATCAACACTGACAAAGAAACAGCAATAAATACTGTTTACTCACAAGCATAAAAATTATATATATTATTTTCCAGATCACCAGACTGGGCCACAGCAACGCGTGGCAGGGGACGGCTAGTTGTAAATATAGATATTAGGCTTGTTTGATCAAGAACAAAATTGGTTCTAAACTCGCTTCGTTTCTAGGGGGCGCCAGCGTTTCGAATTTCTGAGGACGTCCGAAATTTAAGATTTTAAAATTTTGAAATTTACGAAATTTCGTAAATTACTAATCGATTTGTTAATGGCGGACGCAATTGCGCAATGCACTAAAAACACCTCCAAACAGGACAGGGGGAACTTCTGAAATTCAGGATGAAATTAAAATACATTAAGTTAGTAAAAATACAAATTAAAATTACTTAAAAATAATAAAATAATAAAATAATAAAATAATAAAATAATAAAATAATAAAATAATAAAATAATAAAATAATAAAATAATAAAACAATAAAACAATAAAATAATAAAATAATAAAATAATAAAATGATAAAATAATAAAATAATAAAATAAAATAAGTAATAAGATAATAAAATATCTCCAGGAGGAGGAGGAGGATGGGAAGGAAAGGCAATGCTGGCACCTTTTCTCTCCTTCTTTCCCGTCTTAATAATTACGAAATAATTACGAAAATTTGGAAAAATTGTTTCGATTCTTAATTACTCTTCACACTATTCCTGCATGGCTCGATATTGGATCGTAAGCTAATTTAAATACAAATTAATAACGACTTTAGAAACTAACGAACACGATCAAACAAGCCTAATAGATATAAACATGTCATAGAACATGTTGACTATGCATTTTTTTCCTGCATGGCATTTCATTGCTTCTTTCTTTCTTGAATTTATTTCCTTAGGTTTTAACACTTTACAGTATATGGATACTCCTTGGTAATGTGAAACATAGGCCTTTACGTAGCCTTTATCAGTTATAACAAAGCAACACAATTCTGTTTAGCACAAAAAGGATAAGCAAGCATGTATGATACCTTAAAATCGAGGATCTTATTTATTAAGGTCATATAACTCTGTTTCAGTAGATGGCAGTGTTGCTCTTTAGCCTGAATAGGACAATGACATGTGGACAGGTACTTGCAAGCTATTACTGCTACTGGCGGAGAATCTAACATATGTGCCTTAATGCATTATGCTAATAATGTCTCCTGTTTATAATAAAGACGTATTAAAATCAAGCAAATATATTGTTTCAGTTATACTACTTGTGAAAGAACAGCAGAATCATGGGGAAATGTGGAAGCAAAAATTATTTGTCCCCCTCTTTTTTGCATACACACCCATGAACTATTTTTTTCAATGTGTTGGAGTGTCAAACTGGAAACTAGTACATTGTTGTTCTGCTCTTTACATTGTATTTCTGTGTTCTTGCTGATATATTCACAGAACACATCAAGATGTTTTGGAATATGGCTCAGAATGATTTGTACATGTTTTACTTAACTTGGAATCATCTACACAAGGCTTCTCCAACTTGTGACCCATGGATTTTTTTTTTTTTTGGTAACTCAATTGTGAAGTTCTGGAGCACAAACTTTATGGATGACAACAGAATGGAATGGAATAATCAAAGTATGTTATGTTTGCAAAAAGTATTATCCAAAATTTGCATTATAATTGCAAATAGTTCAGCCAGAAGACCAGCTGAATAATTTTAAAAGATCCTCTGAACAGGGCGGTACATAATTAGGATTATTCCACAACAACCTTTTTTTTTTGTTTATCTGTGGTGACGAATATTACAAAAATCATACATGAAACATGTTTTTTCTTCTTTTTTTGCTCATCAATTATCACAATTTTTGCACAATTGAGACTCGTGCACCAACTGCGACCTTACCTCGTAAAGGCAGATCTGGCCGGGGTGGTCCATGCCTTGGTCACCTCTAGATTGGACTACTGTAATCGCTCTACGTGGGGCTGCTCTTGAAAACGGCCCGGAAATTTCAGCTAGTTCAGCGGCCGGCGGCCAGGATGTTAACTGCTGCTCCTTACAGAGAGAGGTCAACCCTCCTGTTCAAGGATCTCCATTGATTGGCGTTCATTTTCCGGTCCCAATTCAAGGTGCAGGTGCTTACCTGTTGTTCATTCGTTCAGTTGTCTCCGACTCTTCGTGACCTCATGGATCAGCCCACGCCAGAGCTCCCTGTTAGCCGTCACCACCCCCAGCTCCTTCAAGGTCAGTCTAGTCACTTCAAGGATGCCATCCATTCATCTTGCCCTTGGTCAGCCCCTCTTCCTTTTGCCTTCCACTTTCCCCAGCATAATTGTCTTCTCTAGGCTTTGCTGTCTCCTCATGATGTGGCCAAAGTACTTCAACTTTGTCTCTAGTATCCTTCCCTCCAATGAGGCTTACCTACAAAGCCCTAAATGGTTTGGGACCTGCCTACCTGTGCAACCGCATCTCCATTTATGAACCCGCACGCTCCCTTCAATCATCCAGAAAGGCCCTGCTCACGGTCCCACCTGCATCGCAGGTGCGTTTGGTGGGGACAGGGGACAGGGCCTTCTCTGTGGTAACCCCCTGACTCTGGAATTCTCTCCCCAGGGACATCAGACAAGCCCCAATGGCTATTTTTAGGAAGAGCCTGAAGACCTGGCTGTTCCAGTGTGCCTTTCCGGAATAGGAAACTCCTAGCTTAAGTCCCAAATGCCCCTTATTAGAGATTCAGGATTATCTGCACATGCACCTACCTCCAACTACCTCCTCATATTACCTGTCAAGTCCAGCACTTTTAAATTGTGTTCATTACATTTGGCCTGGCCTGGTTTCAATTGCATCACGGTGTCATTGTTAGGGCTTTATTGTTTTGCTTGATGTTTTATTATTTGCTTTTGAGTTTACTGTGTATTGTATTTTGTATTGTTGGCGGCCTTGGCCTTTGTAAGCCACATTGAGTCCTTTGGGAGATTTTGCGGGGTATAAATAAAGTTAATAATAATAATAATAATAATAATAATAATAATTAATGCTAGCATATTTTATGTGTGGCCCAATACAATTCTTCCTTTAATGTAGCCCAGAGAAGATAAAAGGTTGGGCATCCCTGATCTACACCATTTATGTCTTAGCAAACCATTTCTGATTTTCCTCCTTCATAGGTGGTTTGTGAGGTTGGGGCTGCATTTGCTGAGAAAGTGTGGTGTTGGCACAGATGGAGTTACAGTAGTGTTTATGTGCTGGTACGGCTGTACCAGGAGCTCCAAATTTATTTGCTTTGTATTAAATGTTTGCTTGCAGTCCAAGGTTCCTGGGATTCTGCAGATAGGTGGCTTCCTTTGGTTGCAGTCATAGGGCAAGTCACCTGTCCATCATCGTTAAGTTTTGGTCCCGCCCCTTGCTCAGGGCAATTGGGAAGGGAACCATTTTTTTTAGTTAGTCTCAGCAAGGAAAGCTAATGTACAGGACGTGTGCAAGCTTCCCCTGTACAAAAGCTTCTAATCTTAAGAATTTCCGGGGAAGAACAGTCTTAAGAGTCTCCAAAGACTTTCCAGGGAAACAGCCCTAAAGACAAAAGAACTAGATCTTCCCTATCTAGATCTAGGGAAGTAATGCTACCCCTCTATTCTGCTTTGGTTAGACCACACATCTGGGCACCACAATTCAAGAGAGATATTGAGAAGCTGGAATGTGTCCAGAGGAGGGCGACTAAAATGATCAAGGGTCTGGAGAACAAGCCCTATGAGGAGCGGCTTAAGGAGCTGGGCATGTTTAGCCTGAAGAAGAGAAGGCTGAGCGGAGATATGATAGCCATGTATAAATATGTGAGAGGAAGCCACAGGGAGGAGGGAGCAAGCTTGTTTTCTGCTTCCCTGGAGACTAGGACGCGAAACAATGGCTTCAAACTACAAGAAAGGAGATTCTATCTGAACATGAGGAAGAACTTCCTGACTGTGAGAGCCATTCAGCAGTGGAACTCTCTGCCCCGGAGTGTGGTGGAGGCTCCTTCTTTGGAAGCTTTTAAACAAAGGCTGGATGGCCATCTGTCGAGGGTGATTTGAATGCAACATTCCTGCTTCTTGGCAGGGGGTTGGACTGGATGGCCCATGAGGTCTCTTCCAACTCTTCGATTCTATGATTCTATGTTAATGATCTTTTTCCAACAGCACTAGTGATTTTCCCCCAGCTGTCCATTGAGGCCATTAATCAACATAACCCAAGATGTCAGTGCAACATTTACCAGCAATTAACCTACAGTTAAGGGAACCATTTTCCCCTCCTGGATTAGCTCATTATAATTTGCTCACCCAATTAGTCTAAATGATCATAGCTGCAAAAATAAAAGATTTAAAATGAAAGTTCTCAGACCTGCATGTCTTAGCTTAATAATCTGAAAGAAGTCCACTAATTAAGAGAGAACCATTTCATATTAAACCTGTCTCCAAACTACTGGCATGGAAAGATGATTCTGAATGTAGATGGTAATATTCCTATCAAAGCACTTTGAAAAAAATACAATTTTTTATAAAAACATTACCTATCTATCATCTATCTATCTATCTATCTATCTATCTATCTATCTATCTCTATATAAAAATGCTCTGTGCATAATGAGTACCTTAAAAACAAAAGAACCAATGAACCAAATCACACCAAATTTGGCAACAAAACGTCTCACAACACAAGGAGTGACCATCACTCAAAAAATTAGGATTTTTCCATTTGGGAGTTGTAGTTGCTGGGATTTATAGTTCATCTACAATCAAAGAGCATTCTGAACTCCACCAAGGATGGAATTGAACCAAACATGGCACACAAGAACTAACATGACCAACAGAAAATACTGAAAGGGTTTGGTGGGCTTTGACCTTGAGTTTTGGAATTGTAGTTCACCTACATCCAGAGAGCACTATGGACTCAAACAATGATGGATCTGGCCCAAACTTGCCACAAATATTCCATTTGCCCAAATATGAACAGAGATGGAGTTTGGGAAAAATAGACCTTGATATTTGGTAGTTGTAGTTACTGGGATTTATAGTTCACCTACAATCAAAGAGCATTCTGAACCCCACCAACAATGGAATTGGGGCAAACTTCCCACACAGAACCCCCATGAGCAACAGTAAATACTTCAGGCCATCCAGTCCAACTCCCTTTACCAGGACAAGTAAACATAATCAAAGCCCTCCTGACAAAGGGCCATCCAGCCATAGATATAGAGAGATATATATGATTCACACACACAGAGATATAGTATCATAGATTTGAAAGGGACCCCTAAAGAAGGACAATGATCTGTTGCCTGTTCCAGAGTAGGAAAACCAGACAATCTCCACATCAACACTGACAAAGGAACAGCAAGAAATTCTGTTTACCCACAAGCATAAAGAAATTACATTTATTAGAAACCAATGCTTTCTCATTACTTTTCCAGATCACCAGACTGGGCCACAGCAACGTGTGGCAGGGGACGGCTAGTTTACAATAAAATGATAAAGAGCATTTGGGAAAAAAAGTCTAGGCTTTTAGTTTCTCTGATGCACATGGCACTACGAGAAGCCCTTCCAGAAATGATCACAAGATGGAGATAGCATTCTGTGTTTATATAACAACTTCTGGATTAAAGGTGCATGGCTGGGTTTGCCCTTTTAACAGGCAAATGTGATGTGCTCACTTTTCCAGAATTGCTACTCTTTGTAACTATTTATATCATAAATGTATGGCCAGTTCTCCAGATATTTCCAATGTTGACATGTAGGCAGGACAAGAAGGCGATTAGAGACAAAATCTTTGAGAGGGATGCAGCTGACAACTTGCAGAGTAGCAAACTGCAAGGTTTCTCTACCTGGCATCCTTGGCTAAAAAGTGACCAATATCGTTAACAATATCTTCAAGACCTAACGTCAGCTGTCCTGAGGAAAGCATTTACAGCCCTGCGATTCCAAACAATGCCATCAAACTGGCTAGAGGGAAGATACAGAGGGATCCCCCATGCCCAACGACTTTGCATTTGTGGCACAGGGGAAATAGAAGACCTAACACACTATTTGCTACGTTGCCCCTTGTACAATGACCCTAGGAAAAATCTCCTAGGATCACTCTTGGAAGAAAGGGCATCATGGCAACAATCTGCGGTGATCTGCGACTTGCTAGCAGATCACTCTAAAAATATAACACTAAAGGTTGCCACATTCGCAATCGCAGCCCAAAAGATCAGAGCCAAAGTAGCAAAATCCATACTGGGGGTCAGAAATGGAAACGGTTTAGAATGACACAAAGCAGACACTGTTATTGTCATGTTTTGCTTTCATAATTTTAAAGAACTTGTTTTAGTTTTAATTCTTGTTACATTTTAAGGTTTATATTGGAAAGTGTTTATAAAGTTGGTGTATTACTGATGTCATGGCCTATGGCTAGTACAATAAACAATTCATTCAACGACATGTAGGCAGGCTGACACCAGCATAGATATATTCAGTTCCTTGAAGACATGTTTTCATGTGCATACAACAAAAATACCACTTGTATAACATAACATAAACAATAATATAATTCAACAACAATATATAAACATGCTGCACTGTTAACCTCACAGCGACAACAAACAATATGGTGCAAATTTTTAGTACAGTCGTATCTTCTTATAAGTAGCTTGTGAATCAGCCGTCCACGACCGGTTTCGGCCTACCTCAGGCCTTCCTCTGATGGACTGAAATTAATGTACAAATCAGTGTTTTACTCCAGTAGCATACATATAGAACATCTGTATCGTTAAATATCATAAGTTACAACACATTTAAGTACTTACAAAGTTATAGGTAAAGGTAGTCCCCTGACATTAAGTCCAGTCATGTCTGACTCTGGGGTATGGTGCTCATCTCCATTTCTAAGCTGAAGAGCCAGCGTTGTCCGTAGACACCTCCAAGGTCATGTGGCCGGCATGACTGCATGGAGCGCCGTTATACAAAGTTATACACTTGAACAAATTCTCCTCAGGGGATACAGATTTCTTTGGGTCAGTGGTATCTACATCAAAGGTATGAAATGTGGCTATGAGAGTTTGAAAATTACTATGTTGAAAATGATTATATTGTAGAAATACTAAATATTCAAGTATTTTACACATTAAGAAATTAGTAAAGTCTTCACACTTGTTATTACACCAATATTTGTTGAATATATCCATTAAATACCATAAGTTACAACACCTTTGAATACTTGAGTTTGTTCTCCACAGGAGATACAGATTTTTTAGCTCAGTGGCATCTATCTACATCAAAGGAACGAAATGTGGCTATGAGAGTTTGAAAATTACTATGTTCAAAATGATTATTTTGTAGAAATATTAAAGTATTTTACACATTAAGAGGGTACTCACATGATACTCTGCTCTATGTTGAGTTCTGGCTGCGAGGATGGGAAAGATCTGTGGGTTCCCTCTATTTAAAGGGAAAAGAACTACTTCAGGTGAAAAGGGGAAGCTCAGTTAGAGCCATAGGAGCAAGGGTTGTGAACAGTAGTTTAGACTACTGCAACGCTCTCTAAGTGGGGTTGCCTTTGAAGACGGCTCGGAAGCTCCAACTAGTCTAACGTGCGGCAGCCATGATACTAACAGGGAGCATACAACTCCTTTGCTGCACCAGCTCCACTGGCTGCTGATTTGCTACCGGGCTCAATTCAAAGTGCTGGCATTGGCCTTTAAAGCCCTAAACGGTTCTGGCCCAAGCTACCTATCCGAACGTATCTCTGCTTATGAACCCACCAAGATCTTCTGGGGAGGCCCTGCTCTTGATCCCGCCTGCATCACAGGCACGGCTGGCGAGGACGAGGGACAGGACCTTTTCTGTGGTGGCCCCTCAGCTGTGGAACGCCCTTCCCATGGACATTAGATCAGCCCCTTCGTTAATGGTGTTTCAAAGAAAACTAAAAACCTGGCTGTTTGAACAGGCGTTTGGTTAAACAATGCAATGTACACGATTAATATAGGAAACGGAATTATGGAAGACGAATTGGATCACAATTCTAGTTACGAGACGTTAATGTGTTGTTATTGATGTGTCATTTTGTATATTATGCTGTTAATGGTTTTTAAATTTTGTATGCTGTTGGATTGACTTTTGCTCTTGTTGTAAACCGCGTTGAGTCGCCTACAAGGCTGAGAAATTGCGGTATACAAGCAAAGTAAATAAATAAATAAACAGCAACCACCAGATGGCACTGTGTGTGCTCTCCATGTATTTAAGTAGAGATGTATAGTATAATTGGGGTCCAGAGATCATGTGTAACAGTTGTACAAATTTAGTTCATTCATGTGCCCCAGTAAAATGATTTCATATTATCAAATCTCAGGGCAGTTGCCTGAACAGTTAGACTTGACACCACATTACTCTGAACAACATTATTTTAAAAGTTCTCACCGGAGCACAAGTCCACTAAATACAATGGCATAGCTCATACCTACTACAGCATCTTGCTATTTAGTCCCCATCTCTGCAAGGCAACTTCAGTGGGACTGTATGTATACCATTTACCGTATATACTCGAGAATAAGCCAATCCGAATGTAAGCCGAGGCACCTAATTTTACCACAAAAAACTGGGAAGACATATTTACTCGAGTATAAGCCGAGGGTGAGAAATCCAGCAGCTACTGGTACATTTCAAAATAAAAATAGAAACCCATAAAATTACATTAATTGAGGCATCAGTAGGTTCAATGAATGTTTACATAAAACTAATTTAAGATAAAACTTTCCAACTCTGATTAAACCATTATTCAGTGTCAATTTTATTTTATTTTAACTGTTTTGTATTGATTATTTGTTATCGCCTTTGTTTATTGATGTGCTGTTGGCTTGGCCTCATGTAAGCCGCACCTAAAAAATTAGGATTTTGTCATTTGGGAGTTGTAGTTGCTGGGATTTATAGTTCACCTACAATCAAAGAGCATTCTGAACTCCACTAACAATGGAATTGAACCAAATTTGGCACACAGAACTCTCATGACCAACAGAAAATACTGAAAGGGTTTGGTGGGCATTGACCTTGAGTTTGGGAGTTGTAGTTCACCTACATCCAGAGAGCACTGTGGATTCAAACAATGCTGGATCTGGACCAAACTTGGCAGGAATACTCAATATGCCCAAATATGAACACAGATAACTCCCTTGACATTTGGGAGTTGTAGTTCATCTACAAACAGCATTCTGAACCCCATGAATTGTTTACCCACAAGCATAGAGAAATTACATATTTTAGAAACCAACACTTTGTCATTACTTTATTTTCTAGATCACCAGACTGGGCCACAGCAACGCATGGCAGGGGACGGCTATAGGGCTGGGTAACCACGGAAAAATTTGTTTCTAAACTCAATTCATTTTTAGGGGGGTTTTGCGTTTTGTTTTTTAAAAGAATTCCGAAATTTTCCTTTAAAAAAGTTCGAAATATACGAAATTTCGTAAAATTATGAAACAATTACGAAACGATTTCGAAACAATTACGAATCGATTCGTTAATGGCGGGCGCAATTGCGCAATATGCTAAAAAACCCTCCAAATGGGACAGGGGGAACTTCTGAAGCTTCCCTCTCCCTCTGTTGTTGACTGTTGGTGTGATAATTTATTTTTTATCACTGATAAAACAAACAACAACCCTAAAACTTGCACCAGACATACGGAAATAATTACGAAACAATTACGAAACGATTTCGAAACGATTTCGAAACAATTACGAAATAAATTGAAAAAAATCGTTTCGATTTTTAATTACTCTTGCATGGCTCAATATCGGATCGTAAGCTAATTTAAATACGAATTAATAACGAATTACGAAATTAATGAACGAAACCGCCCAACCCTAGACAGCTAGTGTTTTATACATTAAGCAAAGGAAAAAGATGGCAGTTCTACTAACATCTAGAAATATTTTTAAAAGGTCTATGTGTTTTCAGTAGGAAAAGCAAACAATAAAAGGCGATTTGCAAATTTATTGGATAATTGTCTGAGTTATATTGGTTTTGTTTCATTTAATGGTTGCCTAACCCTATATAAAGCCAAGCTTTCCCCCAGTCCCTATGTGGCAGGTATGTATACAAATGGCAGGTACTGATGAAATGTTTACAGAAAAGATTGGCTTGTCAATGAGGCAGAGGATGGATATCGACCCTTTCTCGTACGTTTGTCAGCCTGTAACCTATTTAAGAAATGGCCTACAGCAATGAAATCCAATCAAACATCCTCTGCAACTCCCCCCTTTCCTGGAAGACTGGCAGAGGCTTCAATCACAATAAAAGAAAATGAACCACTTATCATATAAATGAGGAGAAGGTAATTAATGGGTTACAAATTCCAACTGGAGAGGGTTCTTATTAAACAACAGGATTAAACCAGGGAGATATTACATGTTTGGACCATATTTAATCGTTTTCCACATAGAACATACTCTTGAAGACAAAGCATATGACACAGTTGTATATACCCCACTTTATCTCATGGTAAAAATTTTATGAAACCGACTTTTCTTTTCTTTTTTAAAATGATTTTCATTAATAATTTCACAAAGAAGCATAAAATAACATAACACAATCCAAGAAAAAGGAAAAGAAGAAAATCAGTCGTCTATCTACTTTCTATCACCTATCATCATACCTATCAACTTCCATTTTAAAAAAAGAAGAAAAAAAGAAAAAGAAAAAACCCACAAAAACATTTTGAGACTTCCGTTCTTCTTCCATTATCTTTTCACTGTTTTATTCTATTTCTGTATTTCCATTCACTGTGGGGAAAAACATCAAGGAAGGAAGGGAATAGAGATTCCCTCCAACCTTCTATTTTTCCTATCAGTTCCATATTTGTTTCATATTCTTTTTTCAAATAGTTTTCTAAACCTTTCCAGTCTGTTTTTTCAACGCTTTCCCATTGTTTTGTCTAAACCAAAATGTCAGTTCTTCTTCTTTGAATTCTTCTTTGGTGATTTCTCCCTTTTTCCACTTCTTGTGCATGTCTCTTTTGTGTTTTAGCACAGTTTAATTTCTTTATGCTTGTGGGTAAATGGCATTTCTGGTTGTTTCTTTGACAGTGTTGATGTGGAGATTTTCTAGTTTGCCTATTCTGGAACATGCAACATATCATTGTCCTTCTTTAGGGATCCCTTTTAAATCTATGATACTATCTCTCTGTATGTGTGTGTGAATCATATCTATCTGTCTATATTTATGATTGGATGGCTCTTTGTCAGGAGGGCTCTGATTACATTTTCTTGCCCTGGTGAAGAGAATTTGACTGGATGGCCTTAAGTATTTTCTGTTGACCATGGGGGTTCTGTGTGGGAAATTTGGCCCAATTCTGGCGTTTGTGGGATTTAGAATGCTCTTTGATTGTAGGTGAACTATAAATCCCAGTAACTACAAATCCCAAATGTCAAGGTCTATTTCCCCTAAACTCCATCTGTGTTCATATTTGGGCATATGGAATATTTCTGCCAAGTTTGGTCCAGATCCAGCATTGTTTGAGTCCAAAGTGCTCTCTGGATGTAGGTGAACTACAACTCCCAAACTCAAGGTCAATGCCCACCAAACCCTTCTAGTGTTTTCTATTGGTCATGGGAGTCTTGTGTGCCACATTTGGTTCAATGCCATAATTGGTGGAGTTCCGAATGCTCTTTGATTGTAGGTGAACTATAAGTCCCAGCAACTACAACTCCCAAATGACAAAAGCAAATTTGTTTGACTGAAGGTTGTTTTAGTTAGGCGATCCCTCGTTTTCCAAGGAGGATTGTCTTCCAGTATTCTTGTGAGTCCCTATTCTTGCTCTGCATGTGGCTGTGGAGCCCTATTCTTGCTCTGCATCTTCTTCTGCAGTGAGGGCATTTGTTTCCAGGTGGAAGGCAGTCTCGGTCAGGGTTGACTTGATGCGCCTTCCTCTTGGCACGCTTCTCCCTTTCGCCCTCCATTCGTGCCTCTTCAAATTCTGCAGCACTGCTGGTCACAGCGGACCTCCAGCTGGAGCGCTCAAGGGCCAGAGCTTCCCAGTTCTCAGTCTCTATGCCAGAGTTTTTAAGGTTGGCTTTGAGCCCATCTTTAAATCTCTTTTCCTGTCCACTAACATTCTGTTTTCCGTTCTTGAGTTCAGAGTAGAGCAACTGCTTTGGGAGACAGTGGTCGGGCATCCGGACAACGTGGCCGGTCCAGCGGAGTTGATGGCAGAGGACCATCGCTTCAATGCTGGTGGTCTTTGCTTCTTTCAGCACGCTGATGTTTGTCCGCTTGTCTTCCCAAGAGATTTGCAGGATTTTCCGGAGGCAGTGCTGATGGAATCATTCCAGGAGTTGTATGCAACGTCTATAGACAGTCCATGTCTCACAGGCATATAGAAGGGTTGGTAGGACAATAGCTCTATAAACAAGCACCTTTGTATCCCTACGGATGTCCCGGACCTCAAACACTCTCTGCTTCATTCGGAAAAATGCTGCGCTCGCAGAGCTCAGGCGGTGTTGTATTTCAGTGTCGATGTTGACTTTGGTGGAGAGGTGGCTGCCAAGGTAGCGGAAATGGTCAACATTTTCTAATGTTACACCATTAAGCTGTATCACTGGCATTGGAGAGGGGTTGGCCTGTGTCTGTTGGAACAGCACCTTGGTTTTTTCAATGTTCAATGACAGACCGAGCGTCTCGTATGCTTCTGCAAAGTGTTTAGAGTGGCTTGTAGATCTTCTTCCGAATGCGCACAGACGATGTTCTCATCAGCATACTGGAGTTCTATAACAGTATGATGTCCAAATTTGGTGTCAATTGGCCCACTGGTTTTTGAGTTCTGTTAATCCCACAAACGAACATTACATTTTTATTTATATAGATATGCATTTTTGTTTGTGCACGTTTAATGGCTTCCTTTAGAAAGCATGCTCCCATCCATTATTGTTTTTCCTTTTAGCAGAATATTAGGATGAAGTGTATTTTTCTGTATGTTTCTACCAAGCGAATGTGTGTTATGTTTAACAGAAAGACTGTACAATCCTGCATGGATTTAAAACAAAGCAAAAGCAAAACAGCAAGCCTAATTTTCTCTATTTCCCAGCAAAATAAGCCATCACTGTTAGACTGAATAATTGACACCATTGCTTAGGGAACAAACCTATGAATCTTATTAGAGACAAATTCATTACTTTAAATCCACCCTTAGGATGCAGAGCTCATCAATGGAACCTCAGGAGGCTGCAGCTTAGAGGAAGAGATGATTTGAGGCTACAAATCTACAGATTTGCTGTAATTAACCTGAACTAATTATTGTCAGGCATTGGGTCAGACATCCTGTAGAAAGGTATTTCAGGCTAGTTTTGTAGTTTCTCCAGTTTTTACAAAACCAGATTTTAACTGATAGAAAGGATAATCAGAAGCTTTCTTGTTAAAGTTTCACCATTTTCCACACTAAGACAAAGTGGGTTAACATAATACATTTATATCTGTTTCTTTAGATAATTTTTATATAAATCGATAGCTGCTAGTGTTTCCAAAGTCAACAGGGTTGTTACCAATTTGAAAGGAACCAAATTTACCATCGAGTTAGAAGGGAGGCTGTTCAATCGCACCTCTTCTTTTATTAAGATAGTAATAACTTAGTAGTAATTAAACGGTATGTATTGTAGCGTGACTGGAGATAAGAATGTATATCTATTTGGTCACTTTCCCCTGCGTTTCTGCCACCACGTGAGCTAAGTTATAATATTGTGAGAAATGGCACACTGGATGCAGAATTGATGGAGGTGAGGCAGTCTTTAAACAAAAGTTAACAAGTTTATTGAGCACAAAGCGTGTGGTTGCAAGTTGTAACTTTTCTTATAGAACTTAGAACAATGCTTGTAAGTTTAACAGTTCATTCTTTAAAGTAACACAGTATCTTCCTGACGTAGAGCGCTTGCTTCAGACAAAGTATCAATACAGGGATATTTCCCTTATTTGATCCTTCCTAGATCAAATTCTAAATAAGCTATTCTTTAGCCTCTCCTTGGACTAAAGAATTCCGGCTATGTTTCCCCTTTTCGGCTACCCTAACCAGAGAAACTTTCAATAGCCAGACCCGGCTTTCCAAAGCCTCGAAACTTTGCTTCACAAGTCACTCAGCCACCTTTTCCTCTCCTTCTCTCTCAACTCCTCACTCTAACTCCTCACTGTAACTCCTCACTCCTCGGAACCTAAAACCTAACTGAACATTAACTGTCGTTTTTCAAACTCTCCCCTCTAAGCTCCTCCCACTTCTCTCTCTAGGCTTCATCGTCTCCATGGCAACGCACTCCTCTCAGTTAGGCCGCTCCAACATTAGTGCAGCCAATCTAAACACAAATACAGTTAAAATCATACATTTTATAATCAACTTCTGTACAATATGTAATGTCTTTATTCTTGTGGGTAAACAGTATTTCTTGTTGCTTCTTTGTCAGTGTGGATGTGGAGAGTGTCTGGTTTGCCTACTCTGGAAAATGCAACATATCACCGTCCTTCTTTAGGGGTCCCTTTCAAATGTGTGAATCATATCTATCTATCTAGTATATCTCTGGCTGGATGGCTCTTTGTCAGGAGGGCTTTGATTAGATTTTCTTGCCCTGGTGAAGACAGTTGGACTGGATGGCCTTAAGTATTTTCTGTTGATCACGGGGGTTCTGTGTGGGAAATTTGCCCCAATTCTGTCGTTGATAGGGTTCAGAATGCTCTTTAATTGTTGGTGAACTATAAATCCCAGTAATTACAACTCCCAAATGTCAAGGTCTGTTTTCCCCAAACTCCATCTGTGTTCATATTTGGGCATATGGAATATTTCTGCCAAGTTTGGTCCAGATCCATCATTGTTTGAGTCCACAGTGCTCTCTGTATGTAGGTGAACTACAACTCCCAAACTCAAGGTCAATGCCCACCAAACCCTTCTAGTGTTTTCTGTTGCTCATGGGAGTCCTGTGTGTCACCTTTGGTTCATTGGTGGAGTTCAGAATGCTCTTTGATTGTAGATGAACTATAAATCCCAAGAACTATAACTCTCAAATGACAAAATCAATTTTTTGAGTGAAGGACAAGGTTGTTAGGTGTATGCTGAGTGAAGGACAAGGTTGTTAGGTGTATGCTGTCCAAATTTGGTGTCAATTCGCCCACTGGTTTTTGAGTTCTGTTAATCCCACAAACAAACATTACATTTTTATTTATATAGATAATAATAATTATGACTACTGCATGATTATACATATTATTATAAGGAAGGAGTATTAGTGAACTTCCGCAGGAAGTTAAAGACTTGGCTGTTTAAGAAGGCATTTCATCAAGAAGTGCAATCACTGGTAATTTGACCATAGGAATGGAACAACGGAAATGATATCGGATTGTGGGTTTGACGATGAGACGACTCGGAATGGCTTTTGTAGTAATGTTGATGTTTTGATAAGATGTTTTCTGATAATGATGAATTGTGGATTATTTTACACTATGTTTTGTAATTTGCACTTGTTTTTCCTATGTTGTACACCGCAATGAGTCGCCATTGGGCTGAGAATTGCGGTTTATAAGCGCAGTAAATAAATAAATAAATAAATAAATAAATAAACTAGGCAGGCATGTGACATAATGCAGATGTCTATAAACATGTTATCTAGAAACTTCATTTCAGATGTATTATAAAATAGCATAATCCCTAGTCTATCCAACAAATCAATGGAATGACCTCACAACCTCTGAGGATGCCTACCATAGATGCAGGCGAAATGTCAGGAGAGAATGCTTCTAGAACATGGCCTGAAGACATGGCTATTCGAGAAGGCATTTAACTAAATGCTACAGCAACTGGAAATGACAACTGGAACGGAATGTAGACTACGAGATTGGTTATGATTCTATGATAAGACGAAGCGGATTTTTTAGTGTAATTAGATGATAGTGTATTATTGTTATGTTGTTTATAGTGCTATGGTAGTTTATTGTATGATATGTTTGTTATATGTTGTACACCGCCACGAGTCGCCCTAGGGCTGAGAGCGGCGGTTAACAAATGAAGTAAATAAATAAATAAATAAATATAGCCCAAAAAACTTACAACAACCCAATCAATGGAATTATTCAGTTCTTTCTGTATTTTACTTTTACACCAAATATATCTCATCACATATCATTTTAGGGGATCCTCTATACATCTTAGAGAAGACAATTATGCTGGGGAAAATGGAAGGAAAAAGGAAGGGCAAGATGGATGGATGGCATCCTTGAAGTGACTGGATTGACCTTGAAGGAGCTGGGGGTGGTGATGGCCAACAGGGAGCTCTGGCGTGGGCTGGTCCATGAGGTCACAAAGAGTCGGAAACGACTGAACGAATGAACAACAACAACAACTATACATCTGTATCAATGAAATTTTTTCATGGGTATGTATACGGCATGAATAATTTTTTAAACAATGTGCCTTAATGTAAGTATTAATGTCCCAATATAGCAGAGATGAGAAAGGCAAGAGGAGGCGCTTGTCTCAGCCAGTTGTCTAGGAAGTTCATACTGTAGAAGACTTAAACCAGGCATTTCCTTTCTCACAATCTTAGTTTCGATGCTGCTACAAAATCTCACCTCTGTTAGTTGTTAACGTATTAGTATTTCAATGGGAAGTGTGGGCCTGCTTTTGGCTGATGAGATAGGATTGTTGTTGTTGTATGCTTTCAAGTCGTTTCAGAAAGGTTGCTCCTGAGGGCCGTATCAGGTCCTCAAGCCTTAGTTTGAGGACCTCTGCTTTAAACTGAACAGCCCTTCAAAGACATCTTCAAATAAACAACAACAACAAAATTTTATTTATATACCGCTCTATCTCCCCAAGGGTCTCAGAGCAGTTTCCAAGTAACATAATCAATACATACAAAAAAACCAGCATAAACATAAAATTAACAAGACAAAATAAGCATTATAAACCACAATAGCACATCTATTTAAAATAATCCTGCCTGTGTTGTTACATCCAGACGCTTTTAAAAGACAAAACTATGATGTGCTATTCCCTATGTCTGGGCGAACTGCCAGTGCTTTTCTTGAGAAGATTGAGATTCTCAGCAACTGAGTCTATTACAAGTTCTGAACATCAAAAAAGGATATTTATTTCTCAAAGTTGCAAACAGAACAGTCAATAGATGAAACCAAATAGATATTCCCTCTTTCTCTTCTCCACCAGTTACTGAGTCAGCCTTTCCCCAAGTGGCAAAGGGATCCAGGGATCCTTCACCCTAATCCAGAACTGTTGCCTTTTCATAGAATCATAGAATCATAGAATCAAAGAGTTGGAAGAGACCTCATGGGCCATCCAGTCCAACCCCATTCTGCCAAGAAGCAGGAATATTGCATTCAAATCACCCCTGACAAATGGCCATCCAGCCTCTGCTTAAAAGCTTCCAAAGAAGGAGCCTCCACCACACTCCGGGGCAGAGAGTTCCACTGCTGAACGGCTCTCACAGTCAGGAAGTTCTTCCTAATGTTCAGATGGAATCTTTCCATATCTATCTAAGCTCCAGATTAGCCTTGGAGATAAGGCAATGCAGTCTCTCTCTCTATAAGACTCTATAAAACTCAATTCTCAAATCTCAATATCTAGTTTTCTTTATACTCTATAACTCTCTTATAATCTATCTAACTATAGCTCAATTCTTCTCAATTAAGCTTCTCTGTCTATCTTAATTTCTCAATTGTTCTCAATTCTCAATTGTTCTCTGTTTTTACAGTGGTTTGTCGGAGCTACCTGTCTAGCCTCCAGCACATCAGATTCCATCTTCAGAACTGAACAGGCGGGCAGGACTCCAAAATGGAAGTCTTTCCCCGAGAGCAGGGGCGGGCTCAAAGAGTTGCTCCCTAGGCCAATCATTGCAAAGAATTTGCAGACTGGCTTTTCCCGCCTTTGGCTGTAAACTCCAGGCTTTGCAAGGCTGCAGCAGCTTCTAAGAGAAAGGCAAGGGGCAGTCACTCCAAGCAACTAAAAAAGCAATGCAAACCAGTTTAAAAGGTCGGGCTTGTGCGATTTTAGAGGGCGCAGGAAATTAAGTAGAATCTATGACTGTACATTTCCAGGGCCTAATAGAAGAAAGTGAACTGGGTAATTGGTAGAAAAAGATATGGCCAATTTCTACAGTATCCGGGACAGAGCTAGAACTAGTTGTTCTCAAAGGTTTATTTAAACCACCAGGTCCTCAGGCTCTTACGAAAAGAGGGAAGGGATGGGGCCTGTCTTATTTCTCCAGGAAGGGCGTTCCAGAGGCGGGGGGCCACCACCGAGAAGGCCCTCTCTCTCATCCCCACCAAGCATACTTGTGACAGTGGTAGGAGCAAAAGGAGGGTGTGCCGTCGCACCTGGGGGCTATTATTCTCAATAAAGGAGGGATGGACGTGGCATCTTTCCCCCAGGGGATTGCTTCTTGCCCTCCTATAGGAAACTGGAACTCCCAAAAACCCAAAACTCTATAGCTCAAAATACGTTTTATTTATCACAAAGACTCAGGATCTTCCTCTGGTGCCAAAAGAACCGTCTTGAAGGTGCTTGGGATCTCCTCAATGTTATCCAGGACGATCTGGACATAAAGCATGAGTCCCAAGGGTAAAAAACCTCAGAACTGATGCTAAGAGTTAACTTAAATCAGGGTCCTTTAGAATCAAGTCTTTTACTCATGTCCATGTGGTATGAACTCTGATGGCAGAATGAAAAGAAAAAAGGAAGCTCTCCCCTCCTGCAGGAAGAGGTGGAGCCAAACAGTACTGATTGACAGCTACAAGCAACCAATCCATACAACTATACATAAGCAGGGTAAAAAGGGGCAGGATTAAGGATGAAACAACAGTTTAAATCTTACAACTAACAGTTCTATACATAGGTGGCGCCACTTGCGCTGTCACAGAGGGCCTCCCTGGAAGATCTTAAAGTTTACACCAGTTCATAGAGGGAGATGTGATCGCAAAGATAGGCGGGGCCTATAACCTATACAGAAAGCAGATGTAACTATATAGAAAGCAGACACTGAACCCTATAGCAGAGAAAGGTAAGTGGATTGTCAGAAACTCTGATAGCATGCAAATACATACAGCTCTCTTGTGTTGCCAATAGACACCACTACAGACTAATTGCTAATATCTCAGAAGTGAGACATAGCTAAAGCAAACCTCTCTGAAACATCATGTTAAATGGTAATTCTATTCCCACTAGATGTTTTTCTGTGCTATTAATCTCACAACATCTTTCCAAGTCAGCAAAACACATTATCTGAATAATCACAGTGTCTTTCTTTGTTTATGCTCCTAAGTATGTGATACATTCTATCTTAGATTTTTCAGATGCTCTAAAGTTAGAATATCTCAGAAACTCAGAAGAAGAAATAGTAGAAAAATATATTCTAAATGCCTTGGATCCATCCATGCTTAGAGTAGACTGATTGAAATCAATGGGATTTAAGTTAGTAATAACTAATAAGTCTCATTGTCTGCGTCCTCTGGCAGAAGGGCTCCACTTAGAGAAACTGCTTCCATCCAGTTGTCAAGGACACCTCTCTCTTGTATCACAACTGCATTAGCACAATTGAGGACTAGAAGGGCATCCAAGGGATGGCCAAGGGAGACATCCCGAGTCAAGAGCTGTACATGATTAAATACAGATCCAATCAACTTACAAATTCAGATTAGTAAGGACTGGTATTGGGGACACCGGGATTGTGGCGCAGCTGGCTGAGTGTCAGCTGCATTAAGATCACTCTGACCAAAAGGTCATGAGTTCGAAGCCAGCCCGGGTTAGAGTGGGTTTCCAACCAATTGTGTAGCCTGTTGTCGACTTTTGCAACCCAAAAGATAGTTGCATCTGTCAAGTAGGAAAATTAGGTACCACCTTAAAGTGTGGGGAGGCTAAATTAACTAATTTATGAGGCCATAAAGAAGACTCCAGCAAAGCATTCCAGCGGGGAAGCATGCGGGGAATGCGGAAGTACTTCATCAGCGTCGCAGATGGACGATGAAAGCGACATCTCCCCTGGCGGCAAGAAAAAGTTAAATAGCCTCTGTATATGTTTGTATGTCAAAAATTGGCATTGAATGTTTGCCATTTATGTGCACTGTAATCTGCCCTGAGTCCCCTGCGGGGTGAGAAGGGCGGAATATAAAAGCTGTAAATAAATAAATAAATAAATACATTAGATTATGATTTAGGCTGGTTTTTTTTTTTTTTTAGTAAAGATGTAACTGAGCAACACATCTTTAAAACAGGCACTATTTGAATATAAGTTTGGCTGAATGGCAGTGTATTTTTAAAGGACAATATTTGAAACAGATGTGGCAAATAGCTTATTTTCAGAGTGAAATGTTGTTGGCTAGAGATGGCAATTTAAACTAAATAATTTAATGAGCATCAGTCAATCATGCTGGATATTTTCACTTCAATCAGAAAATTACCATTTTAGCCAATACTAGTGTTGATGAACTCCTTTGTTTCCTTTTTAAAAAATTTGAAAATATAATGAAACTGTATTGTCGAAGGCTTTCATGGCTGGAATCACTCAGTTCTTGTGGGTTTTTTCGTGCTATATGGCCATGTTCTAGAGGCATTTCTCCTGACGTTTCGCCTGCATCTATGGCAAGCATCCTCAGAGGTGAGGTCACCTCTGAGGATGCTTGCCATAGATGCAGGCGAAACATCAGGAGAAATGCCTCTAGAACATGGCCATATAGCACGAAAAAACCCACAAGAACTGAATAATGAAACTGACTTGGCCACAGTAGTGCACGCTCTGGTTACATCCTGTATAGACTACTGCAATGCTCTCTACGTGGAGTTGCCTTTGAAGACTGTCCGGAAGCTTCAAATGGTCCAACGCTTGGCAGCCAGGTTGTTAACAGGAGCAGCACTCAGGGAGCATATAACTCCTCTGTTGCGCCAGCTCCACTGGCTGCGAGTTTGCTACCGGGCACAATTCAAAGTGCTGGCTTTAGCCTATAAAGCCCTAAACGGTTCTGGCCCAACTTACCTGTCTGAACAGATTTCCTCCTATGAACCAGCTAGGACGTTAAGATCGTCTGAGGAGGCCCTGCTCTCGGTCCCGCCTGCATCACAAGTACGGTTGGCGGGGATGAAAGACAGGGCTTCCTCAGTGGTGGCCCCTCGGCTGTGGAACGCCCTCCCTACAGAAATTAGATAGGCCCCCTCCCTGCTAGCATTTTGGAGGAAATTGAAGACCTGGTTGTTTGAGCAGGCATTTGAATAGGCAGTGTAACTAATATAGAAATATGGAACAATTGGATGACGAGACTGGGTCTTGATTTTAACTATGAGACGATA
This sequence comes from Anolis sagrei, assembly GCF_037176765.1. Taxonomy (NCBI): domain Eukaryota; kingdom Metazoa; phylum Chordata; class Lepidosauria; order Squamata; family Anolidae; genus Anolis; species Anolis sagrei. Next base: position 60,814,251 of record NC_090026.1, read on the forward strand.
TGAGATGTTGATGCTTATTGATTGTTATAAGTGTTTATCCTTTTAAATGCTTCTTAACTGTTTTTATCATGTTTTATGTATTGTATTGTGGTTGTGAACCGCTCTGAGTTGCCCTGAGGGCTGAGAAGAGCGGTATAAAAATGTAGTAAATAAATAAATAAACAAAAATATTTTATTATTTTTTCAAAAATATAACATTTGTTTGTTCATTTGTTCAGTCGTTTCCGACTCTTCGTGACCTCATGGACCAGCTCACGCCAGAGCACCCTGTCGGCCATCACCACCCCCAGCTCCTTCAAGGTCAATCCAGTCACTTCAAGGATGCCATCCATCCATCTTGCCCTTGGCCGGCCCCTCTTCCTTTTTCCTTCCATTTTTCCCAGCATCATTGTCTTCTCTAAGCCTTCCTGTCTTCTCATGATGTGGCCAAAGTACTTCATCTTTGCCTCTACTATCCTTCCCTCCAGTGAGCAGTCGGGCTTTATTTCCTGAAGTATGGACTGGTTGGATCTTATCACGGTCCAAGGCACTCTTATAACGTATTGTCGAAGGCTTTCATGGCCGGAATCACTGGGTTGTTGTAGGTTTTTTTTGGGCTATATGGCCATGGTCTAGAGGCATACTCTCCTGACGTTTCGCCTGCATCTATGGCAAGCATCCTCAGAGGTAGTGAGGTCTGTTGGAACTAGGCAAAAGGATTTATATATCTGTGGAATGACCAGGGTGAGACAAAGGACTCTTGTCTGCTGGAGCCACCTCACTACCTCTGGGGATGCTTGCCATAGATGCAGGCGAAACGTCAGAAATGCCTCTAGAACATGGCCCTATAGCCCGAAAAAACCCACAAGAACCTAGGTGTGAATGTTTCAACTGACCACCTTGATTAGCATACAATGGCCTGACTATGCCTGGGGCAAACTTTTGTTGAGAGGTAATTAGATGTCCCTGCCTGCTTCCTCTCTGTTGTTGTGCTGTTGCAATTTTAGAGTTTTTTTTAATACTGGTAGAATCATAGAATCATGGTAGCCAGATTTTGTACATTTTCATGGTTTCCTCCTTTCTGTTGAAATTGTCCACATGCTTGTGTATTTCAATGGCTTCTCTGTGTAGTCTGACATGGTGGTTGTGAGAGTGGTCCTTTTATTTTATTTGAGAACACAGAAATGCTGGACCACTCTCACAACCACCATGTCAGACTAAGTGTCAAAGTGATGTCATCTGCATATCTAAGATTGTTAATGTTTCTTCCAGCAATTTTTACCCCAGCCTTGCATTCATCAAGCCCTGCACATTGCATGATGTGTTCTGCATACAAGTTGAGTCCACAGTGCTATCTAGATATAGGTGAACCACAACTCCAAAACTGAAGGTCAATGCCCACCAAACCCTTCTAGTGTTTTCTGTTGGTCAGGGAAGTCCTGTGTGCTACGTTTGGTTCAATTCCATCATTGGTGGACTCCAGAATGCTCTTTGATTATAGGTGAACTATAAATCCCAGCAACTACAACTCCCAAATGACAAAATCATAATGTTTTGTGTGACGGTCACTCCTTGTGTTGTGAGACGTTTTGTTGCCAAATTTGGTGTGATTTCGTTCATTGGTCCTTTTGTTTTTAGGGGACTCATTATGCATAGAGCATTTTTATATATATAGATACTAGATTACTATGCATTTTGCAAGAAGACATTTTGGTTTTTATATGCATTGTTCTTACCACAACCCAGGGAACTGCAAGTGAATAACTGCATCTAAAAATAAACAAAGTGTTAAAATGGCTAGGCAGATTTAAACAAATACTAAAGTTATGAAATGTTTAGTAAGATTATAAAATTCAAATTGGATAATCTAGGCTGACATAGGGATACAAAATATACATACATTTTTGAATATTGATCATTCATGGTCATAGAATACATTATGTTTTATTATGCTTCTTGAGAGAATATAAATCATAAAACATTTTCTGTACTTGCTCCCATAGGATGCAAAAATGTTTAAACTTGTCTTGCATCCAAACTTGCTAACAAGAAAAATTAGAAACCTGCTTATAGACAACCGTAAATCATAGGGCTAGACTAAAACAGCCATGTGGAAAATTCATTTTTAGATGAAAAATATAAGGGAATATATTATCCATGGTTCTAAGTATACATTTCTGTATCAAGGTGATATATTCTGTGAATATTTGTATGGTATTGAAAAAATTATCACAAAAAAAACTTTTTTAGAAAAAGTTGCATAAACATTGAATAAAAATAATTCATAAATTACCAAAGTAAATTCATAAAATTGAATAATATTATTTAATTACTTACTGGATTTATATCCCACTTTCTCCAAGAATGGGATTCAACCCGGCACAACCTGATTGAGTGAATTAGTGTAGGGGTGCTTTTTAAACTCTTATATCCTCAATTTCTAGTTAGCTTTGAATTGGCCGTTTTGCTTCCACATACCCCACCCAGATGTAGATTGTGTCACGGGGGCTCTGTGTGCCAAGTTAGGTCTTGATAAGTCATTGGTGTGGGTTGCAGTGCTTTCAGGAAGTGAGAAGATTTTTTCAGAGAAAATGTAAGAAATATTGTCAATATAATAGAATATTACGAATAAAACAATGACAAAGAATGTGCCCTCCTGGCTATAGACGCTGAAAAGGCTTTTGACAAAGTCAACTGGGATTTCTTTTTGGTTCTAATGAAAGAATTGGACATGGGCTACCACTTTATAAACTCAGTAAAAGCAGTATTCAGCGAACAGGAAGCCAAAATATGCATAAACGGACAAACAGTAGGAAAAAAATCCAAAAAGGAACAAGACAAGGGTGTCCCTTGTTGCCGCTAATATTCATACTGACACTAGAAATCCTGCTTAACAACATAAGAAATGATAAAGAACTTAGAGGGACCAAAATCAGGAAACATTCTTACAAAATAAGAGCTTACGCGGACAACGTCATTTGCATAGTAGACGAGCCATTGGAGACCCTACAAAATTGGATAAACAAAATAGAAGAGTTCGGCGCACTAGCAGGCTTTAATCTGAATAAAAGCATAACAAAAATATTACCAAAGAACATAACAAAAGAGCGACAAAAAAGCTGGAGGAGAAATGCGGCATCCAAGTGGTGAAAAAAAAATTAAATATCTAGGAATAACCTTAACAGAAAAAAAATTCACATTTGCTGAAAAATAACTACGAAACAAAATGGAGTGAGATCAACAGAGAGATTGCGAAATGGAAGAATCTTAAACTGTCACTTCTTGGAAGAATGTCGGCCATCAAAATGATGGTCCTGCCCAAACTCCTGTTTCTCTTTCAAACCATCCCAATAATGAGGAACCTGAAGACAATTAAGAAATGGAATTCAGAAATCAAAAAGTTTATCTGGGCTGGGAAGAAACCCAGAATTAAATATGAACACTTAACAGACAAGAAAGAAAAAGGTGGGTTTGGGCTTCCAGACCTACAACTCTACCACGACGCCTGCGGACTACTATGGACAAAAGAATGGGCCAATATCAACAAGATAAAAGATCTAGCTTTAGAAGGCCATGACTTGCATAGCGGCTGGCACGCTTACATGTGGTACTCCAAAAGAAAAATAGAAAAAAAATTGGTAAACATTTCATTCAGTCCTCACTGATCAAAATTTGGGAAAAATACAAAGCTAAATTCTATTTTTTTTTAAAAAAAAAAAAAACCCCTCTGGGTATCTCCACTCGAAGCACTCCAAAGACGGGAACTGGGATGGGAGAATTGGCCCCGTTATAAGGATATATTAAAGAAAAACAGAGAAGAATTCAGTATAAAAACAATGGAAGAAATAAGATTAACTCACGGAGAAATCACATGGTTCCAACACAGACAACTGATGGAAGCGTTCAATAAAGACAAGAAAGTGGGCATCGAGCCAGGAGAAAAATATTGGGATAAGATCATGCAATCAGAAAGAAAGGGGATCACTAAAATATACAAGAACTTACTGGAATGGAAGATGGAGAAACACCAAAATAAAGAGTGCTTGATGAAATGGACAGGAAATATAGGAGACACGATAAGAATAAGAGATTGGGAAGAGATCTGGAATACAAAGCTAAAATGGACAAACTCTTATGACCTGCGGGAAAACTGGCTCAAAATGATGTACCGGTGGTACATCACCCCCAGCAAATTAGCAAAATGGTATAAAAACGTATCAGGGATGTGCTGGAAGTGCCAGAAAAAAAAGGGAACCTTCTTCCACTGCTGGTGGACCTGCGACAAAATTAAAAGATTCTGGAAGGAAATCTACGACACAATAAATAAAATCTTGAGTGCAAAAATGGAGATGATGGCGGAATACTCCCTCCTGGGCATCTTTGATTTCAAACTAGAGGAAAATAAGGACAAACTACTATTCCATATGATGACAGCAGCAAGGATAGTGGTTGCAAAAAGAAAAAGGAAGAATAAAGAGACACCAACAATTGAAGAATGGACATATAAATTATTAGATATTATGAACATGGACTGTTTAACAGAACACCTGAAAAACATACAAACAACGAAAGGCAAAACTGACTGGTTCCCAGTCAAAAATTACTTTAACATCGATCAAACATAATTAGAGAAGAGCTTGCAAAGGAAACAGCACCAAAACAAGTACTAACATGTTACAATCAGTATACTATTCTACTAATCCTCCCCCTTCCCTCCCTTCTTACTCCCCGTTCACCCCCCCCCATACTATCCACTAGGGCTGGCCGGTTTCGTTTCGTAATTTTGTAATTCGTTAAAAATTCGTTATTTTTTTTATAACGAAGCGATATTGAACCATTCAGGAGCAACTAAAAAACGAAACGAATTTTTCCAATTTATTTCGCAATTGTTTTGGAATTGTTTCGTTATTGATTCGTTATTGATTCGTAAATGTTTCGTAAATGTTTCGTTATTATTTCCGCATGTCTGGTGCAAGTTTTAGGGTTGCTGTTTGTTTTCTCAGTGAAAAAAAATATAATTATCACACCAACAGTCAACAACAGAGGGAGAGGGAAGCTTCAGAAGTTTTTTTAGCGTATTGCGCGATCGCGGCCGCCATTAACGAATCGATTCGTAATTGTTTTATAATTTCCGAAATTTCGTAAATATCGAACTTTTTTAAAGGAAAATTTCGGAATTCTTTTAAATAACAAAACGCAAAAAACCCCTAAAAACGAATCGAGTTTAGAAACAAATTTTTCCGTGTTTGGACAGCCCTACTACCCACACTTTCTTCCCCCCTTCCCCCCCCCCTTATCCACCGCCACCGGCCTTCACTATATTTCTTTTAATCTAAAATATGTCGATGATTAACACTCTCTCGATGTACCCCCTAGAAAACCCTCAATAAAAATCATTTTTTTTAAAAAAGGAAGTGAGAAGATTTTCTTTGGTTAAAAAGTAGTCTTATACGCCAGAAAATATGGTAGTTCATTCCCTCCCTCCCTGGTTCAGACTCCTCTTTTCTAGAGCCTCCTTCACTTCATTTCCTTCCCTCAAATATAGGACAGTTATGTTAGTTAATGATTTTCCTCTGACAACTTTTATATCTCAGGCTTTTACTGTTACAATGATAAACTTGTCAGTCTTGTATATTTCCCAGCGGGTTAAAAGACCTATATGTGTGTAGTTATTACTACTTCTTAGTTTTGCTGAAGGTTTTGATTGATGTATGATTCAACAAAAATTCTATCCCTTAATGAAACTTGGCAGTCGATCACAAATATAAATCTTTTATGTCTAGCTTTTGATAATTAACTTTTTAAAATTTCTAATGACACTTCCATTGAAGTCACTTTTTTTAATAAACACTTTCCCTCATAAACCTTCTTAAAAAGAGATTATACAAGTGGCTTTTAAACAATTAGTCCTTTGAAATATTTAATTGGAGAAGATAAACCTGTAGAAAATCGAATGGAGGCGCAGCTCTTCCACACTCAAGATTATCTCTCTGTCACCCGGTGACCCATCTTCTTCACACTACGTTTTAATTTTTGTACCAATTATTCAGTATATGGATAATTCCTATTAGCATATTTATGGTCATTGCTTCATATTTATTGTCTGCACAACTCATTAATCTTCATCCAGTGTGTGGGGCTGACAGCTCAATCTATTTTGCAATCTTTGGGCGGCTGCCATATCCAAAAAGGGCTTTGTTTCCCTGTAAATAAACTGTGTTTGGGACCAGAGAACAATGGCGCATCATACAGTGATTGACACAAGCCAGGGCTGCTAATCAAAAGTAGATTTTATTACCAGATGAGTCAAGTGCATTATGGGGCCATTGTTCTAGCACTGTCAGGGCAGGAGCGGATGTGGTCAGTCACCTTCTCAAGATGGCTTGATTGTTCTCCAAGATTACACAGAGTTGCCTTATTATCCAGCCGAGACAACAAGGCAGCTCCCCCCAAACCGACACCTTTTGCAGAAACTGCCTGTGCATTGGGCTGATTTAAATTGCTAATGTGTAATCTGTCGAGCACAGATGTGCAATGAATATTGGGATGTTTTGCATGTCAGTTGAGGAGGGTGAAAGATGAGGCGATGATTATTCAATGATAGCTACTGGACATTTGCCAGCGGTTGAGTTCTTAGCACTTCCCACTGACACTAATCAGATCGTTTCTCGTAGCCTCTTTGCCTTTGTCAGCTTGGCACAATTCATGTAGGAATATAATGCAGCCCTTCCCTCCTCTTCTATTAACATAGTAAAATTTTGCATTTTAATTTAATTTTAAAAGAATTAACTCCCATCTCAGGATTTTTAAAAACTGCACATATAAGTAAGTTGGGCATGCTCATTAATGTTTGAGGCCTTGAAACTTCAATTTCCACTGCAACAGTTAGAATCATAGAATCATAGAATCAAAGAGTTGGAAGAGACCTCATGGGCCATCCAGTCCAACCCCTTGCCAAGAAGCAGGAATATTGCATTCAAATCACCCCTGACAAATGGCCATCCAGCCTCTGCTTAAAAGCTTCCAAAGAAGGAGCCTCCACCACACTCCGGGGCAGAGAGTTCCACTGCTGAACGGCTCTCACAGTCAGGAAGTTCTTCCTAATGTTCAGATGGAATCTCCTCCATTGTAGTTTGAAGCCATTGTTCCGCGTCCTAGTCTCCAAGGAAGCAGAAAACAAGCTTGCTCCCTCCTCCCTGTGGCTTCCTCTCACATATTTATACATGGCTATCATATCTCCTCTCAGCCTTCTCTTCTTCAGGCTAAACATGTCCAGTTCCCTAAGTCGCTCCTCATAGGGCTTGTTCTCCAGACCCTTGATCATTTTAGTCGTCCTCCTCTGGACACATTCCAGCTCGTCAATATCTCTCTTGAATTGTGGTGCCCAGAATTGGACACAATATTCCAGATGTGGTCTAACCAAAGCAGAATAGAGGGGTCTTCTGATTTCCTGGCCACAGTCTGCATCTGCAGTAATCTTTGCACCTAGAAATACAAAGTCTGTCACGGAGGAGAGCAATGTCCAGTCTCGATAAAATAGTAAAGAGTAGAGACATCAGTTGAAGACTAAAAGTATCCGAAGCCCCTTTAATATCAAAAACATTAATGGGTGTGGGTTGTTGTAGGTTTTTCCGGGCTATATGGCCATGTTCTGGAGGCAATTTTTCTCCTGACGTTTCGCCTGCATCTATGGCAAGCATCCTCAAAGGTAATGAGGTCTGTTGGAACTGGGAAAAATGGGTTTATATATCTGTGGAATGACCAGGGTGAGACAAAGGACTTTTGTTTGCTGGGGCTAGCTGTGAATGTTTCCGCTGATCACCTTGATTTGCATTCAATGGCTTGGAAGCGCCTGGGGGGAATCTTTTATTGAGAGTGATTTCATGTGCCTGTTTGTTTCCCCTCTGTGGTTTTGCTGCTGTAATTTTTGAGTTTTTTAATACTGGTAGCCAGATTTTGTTCATTTTCATAGTTTCTTCCTTTCTGTTGAAATTGTCCACATGCTTGTGGATTTCAATGTCTTCTCTGTGTAGTCTGACATGGTGGTTGTGAGTCATGGTGGTCATTGCTCATAGTCAACATGGATTTATCAAAAACAAGTCATGCCAGACTAATCTGATCTCTTTTTTCGATAGAGTTACAAGCTGGATAGATGCAGGGAATGCCGTGGATGTAGCGTACCTGGATTTCAGTAAGGCCTTCGACAAGGTCCCCCATGACCTTCTGGCAAGGAAACTAGTCCAATGTGGGCTAGGCAAAACTATGGTTAGGTGGATCTGTAATTGGTTAAATGAACGAACCCAGAGGGTGCTCACCAATGCTTCCTCTTCATCCTGGAAATAAGTGACGAGTGGAGTGCCGCAGGGATCCATCCTGGGCCCGGTCCTGTTCAACATCTTTATTAATGACTGAGATGAAGGGCTAGAATGCATGATCATCAAGTTTTCAGACGACACCAAATTGGGAAGGATAGCCAATACTCCAGAGGACAGGAGCAGGATTCAAAACGATCTTGACAGATTAGACAGATGGGCCAAAACTAACAAAATTAACAAAATGAAGTTCAACGGGGACAAATGCAAGATACTCCACTTAGGCAGGGAAAACGAAATGCAAAGATACAGAATGGGGACAATGCCTGGCTCGAGAGCAGTACGTGTGAAAAAGATCTTGGAGTCCTCGTGGACAACAAGTTAAACATGAGCCAACAATGTGATGTGGCAGCAAAAAAAGCCAATAGGATTTTGGCCTGCATCAATAGGAGCAAAGTGTCTAGATCCAGGGAAGTAATTCTACCTCTCTATTCTGCTTTGGTTAGAACAAACCTGGAATATTGTGTCCAATTCTGGGCACCACAATTGAAGAGAGATATTGACAAGCTGGAATGTGTCCAGAGGAGGGCAACTAAAATGATCAAGGGTCTGGAGAACAAGCCCTATGAGGAGCGGCTTAAGGAGCTGGGCATGTTTAGCCCAAAGAAGAGAAGGCTGAGGGGAGATATGATAGCCATGTATACATATGTGAGAGGAAGCCACAGGGAGGAGGAAGAAAGCTTGTTTTCTGCTTCCTTGCAGACTAGGACACGGAACAATGGCTTCAAACTACAAGAGAGGAGATTCCATCTGAACATGAGGAAGAACTTCCAGACTGTGAGAGCCGTTCAGCAGTGGAACTCTCTGCCCCGGACTGTGGTGGAGGCTCCTTATTTGAAAGCTGTTAAACAGAGGCTGGATGGCCATCTGTCAGGGGTGATTTAAATGCAATATTCCTGCTTCTTGGCAGGGGATTGGACTGGATGGCACATGAGGTCTCTTCCAACTCTTTGATTCTATGATTCTAAGTACTTGGCCCCAGAATTAAGACTTGCCAAAGGAGTTCTAATACCTTGGTCAATATGTCCCTATGTGAACTGTAAATAAATTGTTAGGTTGGTAAACTTTATGGATATGTTCTTTTGTGAACTGATGTTGCTGCCTAAATATTCAGAGAGAATATTTAGGCAGCAACATCATTATTATTATTTATTTACTTTGCTTATATACCGCTGTATCTCAAGCCCGAAGGCGACTCACAGCGGTTCACAAACAGTAAAAACAGTAGAAACAGCAGTGGTTCCATACAACATATAACAATTGACTTAACACATTATCCATAAGTTAACAATAAGCAATTACAATGCACAATTATTACAAAAAACAACCGTACCCAATCTTCTCATCATCCAAGCGTAGTCCAGGTTCATCGTCCATTGTTCCATTCCTATGTTCCATTACCAGATTGCACTAAATTACTCAAACGCCTGCACAAACATCCAGGTCTTCACCTTTTTGCGGAATACCATTAGAGATGGTGCTAGTCTAATGTCTGTAGGAAGGGCGTTCCACAGCCGAGGAGCCACCACCGAGAAGGCCCTATCTCTTGTCCCCGCCAGCCGAGCTTGAGAAGCAGGCGGGATCGAGAGCAGGGTCTCCCCGGAAGATCTCAAAGTCCTGGTGGGTTCATAGGCAGAGATGCGGTCAGATGAGAGCTTGGCCGGAACCGATTAGGGCTTTAAAGGCCAACGCCAGCACTTTGAATTCAGCCCGGTAGCAGACCGATAGCCAGTGGAGTTGGCGCAACAGGGGGGTTGTATGCTCCCTGCGCTCCGCTCCTGTTAAAATCATGGTTGCCGAGCCTTGGACTAGTTGGAGCTTCTGAGCTGTCTTCAAAGGCAACCCCACGTAATCATAATTACCATATTGCTGTCTCTTGCATTTGGAATATTACGCATTTCTATAACCACGTGTTTGTGTTCGGGAAGAGACCAGGACTTTTAAATGTCTAATAGCATTTTTATGGAAAAGGATTTTGTATTCATTTGTCCCTTTCTAAAAAACGGAAATGTCATTCCTAAGAGTTACAGTAATTTCAGAATTTCAAGTTAAACTTTGCTGGCCTTTTTGGTCCCAAATGTTTGCCTTTGGCCTTATACTAATGGAATGCAGTTCCTCCCCAACAATTTTATCTCAGTCTGTGAATTTGGAGACTTTCCATCCCTCTCTTGTCTGTTTTTAATCTGAACTTGATATAGAAATGATTTTGATGATAACATGTCAGGAAAAAATAAAGTACTTTGGGGACACCAGAGACAATGGAAACACAGGGCTGTTGCTTGGAAGCCATAGTAGTGAGAATAAAGGCAAAAAAGTAAGCAAAATATTGAAGCTCACTCAAAAGAAAGGGCTAGCTGTAAAAGTGTGAGTTAAATAGAGCGACCATACTAAAATGACTTATATACAAGAGATCTTATTGAGAACTGCTTGAGCCCAGCATGGAAAGGTACCTTAAAAATGAATATAACATGCTGAAGCTATCCATATCTTAATGGTGGCATCCAGGACAGATTTGCGAGATGTCTAGATTTTCCATATTTAGTCACAGTTCTACTTTGCACTACAACAACGACTACTACTATTTTATTTATAGCCCGTCTTCTCTCCCCTTGATTGGGTTTATGGTTTCATTCATAGTTCTTTGGTGTTTTCTTATATTGATATGGCAAATTTTAATAGCGTAACCACAAATATATTTAAATTCAGCAGGTATAGCATCACTCAACTTTATTCGATCATATCAATACTTCAGTTTATTTTCACCAATCTGATGAGGGTGCTAAATAAAGTACCAAGGTGACTACTCTTGTGTTAAGTGACAAACTCTTTGAATCACAAAACTGATATGAAACTGAAAAGAATTTGCCTGTGTTATGCTTACTCCAATCAAGAGTTGAGTCAAGGCCTTGCTTCCTTAAAATGCATTTCTGTCTCAGTCTATAACTAGACTGCTATACAGAATGAGATCTGAACTAGCGACTCATACGGATATATGGAGTTCCTGAACTGTACTAGAGTAAAGGCCTTTTAAGCAAATTAGTTTTATGGGTATCTATTGGTTACTACATGTGATATTACTGGAGGAAGCTGTATTACACCAGTTTCAAGACCGGAGACAGAGGGTGGAGTGGTTAGGCCAAAGCTCTGAGAGCTCCTGCCTTTGCTGTGGAGTTCCCCAGGGTGCTATCCTCTCGCCCGTTATCTAACATCTACGTCCGGCCACTTGCTGGACTGGTGCGGAGCTTTGGCATAGAGTGTTACCAGTATGCAGATGATACCCAGCTACTCTTGCGTCTCGAACCTGGGACAACTGCGATTCCTGAGAACTTTAGGCTGTGTTTGGAAGCAGTGATGAGTTGGCTGCGAGCGAGCAGACTAAAAGTGAGTCCTGCAAAAACTGAGATACTCTGACCCGGCCAGCTGCCAGAATTAATCCAGTCTCTGCCTTATTTCGATGGGGAAGCTCTGGTTCCGTCTGTGACTGTTAAAAGCCTTGGGGTTGTATTGGACTGATCACTGACGATGGAGGCCCAGATCACTGCCATAAGTAAGCAGGCCTTTTTTCATCTTCGCCAGGCAAGGAAATTGGCATCCTACCTTTCGGTAGAAGCATTGGCAACGGTAATCCACGCAACAGTCACCACGAGGTTGGACTATTGCAACGCCTTATATGCTGGTCTTCCGAAGTCAACAACCCAGAAGATTCGGATGGTCCAGGCTGCTAGCAGGATCATCTATAAGATCCCATATTGCACGGATTCTGCAACAACTGCATTGGCTACCAGTAGAACATCGGATCTCTTACAAGATACTGATCCTGACATTTAGAGCTCAAAATGGCCCAGGACCTTTATATCTCAGGGACTGCCTCATTCCTTTTCTCCATCAGTGGTCACCTTGACCCACCCAGGAAAATCTGCTATACATACCGTGCCCTAGGGAGGTACACCTGGAAGCTACAAGGTGTAGAGCTTTTTCGACCTATGCTCTAATTCTGTGGAACTCTTTGCCTCCATACATTAGAGCAATGTCAGAGTTGCAACCTTTTGTAAAGGCACTCAAGACTTGGCTGTTTGGTTGTGCATTTAAGTAATCAGATCTAATTTGCCAAATAGTCACTGTTGAATGTTTTTATGTTGAATGTTTTTTATATTGTGTAAATGCTATTTTAGATTGTAAGTTGCTCGGAGCACCTTGGTGGAGAGCGACTAATTAAGAAATAAGGTGAAGTGAAGTGAAATAATGTATGGCAGGCTTCACAAGGCAAACATTTTAATATTTTTATTTCTTTTCAACAAATCATGTAAACAAAATTATCCAAATTTCATAAAACCATTCAAGTATGTTATTCAAGTATTTCATTACATGGCAGAATGGGATTTGGTCAAATGATTCACAAAGGTGTACAGTGTTCCCTCGCCGCTTCGCGGTTCGCTTACTGCGGATTCGCTATTTCGCGTTTTTCCTGCGCGGCCCGAGGTTTTTCCTGTGCAGCCCGAGGTGAGCCCAGCGCCCCCACATCCATTCTCCTCCTCCTTGCCTTCCCTGCCTCCCTCCTTGCCTTTTTTACACCGCAAAGGTGTCAGAGGGGGGTTCTTCCTAGCTGCCCCCTCGGCAGCGGGAAAATTCCAGTGGAGTAGCCAGTCAATGGGGGACGGACCCTGCTCTCTCTCGATTGGCTGGGCTGGCCACCCTCAGGAGCTCCGGGCAGCCTTCAAAAGGGCTGCAGCGTGCCTTCCCTGTGTCCGGCAATGGTTTCTCTAGTGGCTGGAAGCGGGTTTGTTTGGGCATTTCGCCCAATTTTTGGCTGTATACATGTTTTGGCTATATAAATATTATAATTAATATAGCGCCCCTACTTCGCGGATTGTCACTTATCGTGGGTGGTCCTGAAACGGAACCCCCCGATAAGTGAAGGAACACTGTAGTCAGTGAAAGCACATCCAGTTTAAACCATTCACAGTGTTTAGCTCAGACTATAAAAATTAGACATTACAGACCAACATTACATAATACCTTAATTTTTATTGCATTAAACTATGAATATACTGATATAGCTTTTCAGTGAATGCTTCAGAGGAAAACTTTTCCAGAACTCTGGTTCTTCCTGCAGCTCCCATTGTTCTCTTTAAAGCAGGAATCTTCACAAATTTCTCCATGGCTTCTGCAAACTGGGTTGGAAGAGGCTCACACAAGAAACCGGTCTGATTGTTTACAATGGATTCCAAAGGTCCCCCGGAATTTACTGCAATGACTGGGCATTTCATGTACATTGCTTCTAAAGGAACAATGCCGAAATGTTCATTACTTGGTGTATACAGCACACAAATACAGCTACTAAGAAGAGAGATTTTCTGTTCATCAGAGAATGATCGCAAGAATGTGACCTGCTCTTCAACACGAAGCTTAGCAGCAACAGCTTTCAATTCTTCATAATAGTCCACATTTTCCTGAACTGCGTCATCATATCCACCAGCTAAAACCAGATGAGTTTCACTCCATTCGTGAGCATCAAGTCTACTACGAAGTTCATGCAAGGCCTCCAAAGCCAATATTAGGTTTTTCTTCCTTTCATACCTGTTGATGGAAAGAAACAGGAATCTCCTTTTGCAAACTATGCTAGCTACGTCGGATGAAACAACGGTATCGAATTTACTGAAATTCAAGGAAGGATATAAGACATCTGGATTCAAATGAGACAATGATTTGAAGGTTTCTTTGAAAACACTTGCTGTGAAACAACTGTTGACCAGAATACAGTCCGCCAGGCCAGTTGTATACTCCTCCAACCAATCCAATGGCGCTCTATAGAGACGCTTAATAAAAGATTCCCTCTTTGTTAGGAGCTGATCAGGAAAGTGACAGTAAAACAAAACCTTTTTGCGGGTCCGGAAAAGGCGGAGGACTGGAATGCAGGCAGACACCTGGAGAAACACAAAAACCAACGTATGAATGAAAACAACTCCCATGAAGAAGAGGACTGTGATTTTATACCTGATTTGTATGATTTGCTCTAGTCCAGGCCTGCATAGCCTGCAGCCCTCCAGGCATTTTGGACTTCAGCTCCCAGAATTCCTGATCATTGGACAAACTGACTTGGAATCCCAAACACCTGCAAAGCCTCAGGTTGTGCAGTCTGAGGGTTACACCCTCTTAGACCCCATCCACACTCACCTTTTAATGCAGTTTCTAACAGGCATTAAAGAAAGTGGTTTCCCTGTGCAGATGATTTTTGTGAGAGTCTGTCTGGCCAGTACAGTTTGAAGCTAGCTTCTAACTCACAACTTTCCAAACTGTGTGTCACGACATATTAACAGCTGGGTTCAGTGTATAGGTGTGTCATACAAATGCAATGAGAAACCTCTGCGTGTATCTGGAATGAGTAATAGTCTATCTTCAAAAATACAATATAAAAATAGGTTGTGTCCCCATGCATTTTCTTACATCAATGTATGTATGTGTTCTCATCTAAGGGATTGGCTCTACTCTACTACTCTGGCCCTGTTTACCTCTCCGAACGTATTCTCCCCTATGAACCATCAAGATTATTAAGATCGTCTGGAGAGGCCCTGCTCTCGGTCCCACCGGCCTCACAAGTGCGTTTGGTGGGGACGAGGGATAGGGCCTTCTCGGTGGTGGCCCCGCGACTCTGGAATTCTCTCCCACTGGAGATCAGAACCACCCCTTCTATCCTGACATTCAGGAAGCAGGTGAAGACGTGGTTATGGAGACAGGCATTCGATGAGTGAGCCAACACCCTGAGATATGGATGGAAGATGATGTACAATCGATTTTAGTATGATGACTGACCATTGTAGTTTTGAATATATTTGCTGTTTTAATGTGTTATTGTAATATGAATTATGTTGTTTTACTAACTGTATGTGACTTTATGTCCCTCAAAAGAGGTGAGAAGGTCGGTATACAAAACTTTTAAATAAATAATAATAAATAAATACTATAAAGCAGAAAGATTTAGCTGGTTACTGCAATGGTTTAGATTACAGGACCACACTTCACTTAATCTGGAGAGCTATAACTTAAAATATGGATGGCATGCTTGCTTATGGTATTGAAAAGATAAGGTAAACAAAGAATTTAACAGACATCTAATAAGATGTCGTCTCTTAAGGATCTGGAAGAGATATAAGGAAGGGATGGAATTAAAAACCCCTCTAAGGCTGCGTCCATTGGAAGGGTTTGTCAAAAATGGAGGCTGGCGTTTGAATACCTGGAAAGAAAGACAAATGTGGACTTTAATATAGCCGCAAGGGGAATTTACTGAAGTAAACAGAATAGAATAATAGAGTTGGAAGAGACCTCAAAATTGCATTCAAAGCACCTCCGACAGATGGCCATCCAGCCTCTGTTTAAAAGCTTCCAAAGGAGCCTCCACCAGACTCCGGGCAGAAAGTTCCACTGCTGAACGGCTCTCACAGTCAGGAAGTTCTTCCTCATGTTCAGATGGAATCTCCTTTCTTGTAGTTTGAAGCCATTGCTTCCTGTCCTTGTCTCCAGGGCAGCACTAAACAAGCTTGCTCCCTCCTCCCTGTGGCTTCCTCTCACATATTTATATATGGCTATCATATCTCCTCTCAGCCTTCTCTTCTACAGGCTAAACATGCCCAACTCTTTAAGCCGCTCCTCATGGGGCTTGTTCTCCAGACCCTTGATCATTTTAGTAGCCTTCCTCTGGACACTTTCCAGCTTGTCAATATCTCTCTTGAATTGTAGTGAAAAAGAGAAGAGAGATATTGACAAGCTGGAATGTGTCCAGAGGAGGGTGACTAAAATACCTGGGAGTCACTTTGGACCGTGCTCTGACCTACAAGAAGCACTGTCTGAACATCAAGCAAAAATTGGGCGCTAGAAACAACATCATACGAAAGCTGACTGGCACAACCTGGGGATCACAACCAGACACAGCGAAGACATCTGCCCTTACGCTATGCTACTCTGCTGCTGAGTACGCATGCCCAACGTGGAACACATCTCACCACACTAAAACAGTAGATATGGCTCTTAATGAGACATGCTGCATTATCACGGGGTGTCTGTGCCCTACACCACTGGAGAAATTACACTGCTTAGCTGGTATTGCCCCACCTGACATCCGCCAGGAAGTAGCAGCCAATAGTGAAAGGACCAAGGCAGAGACATCTCCAGCTCATCCCGTTTGGGTATCAGCCAGCACGTCAACAACTTAAATCAAGACATAGTTTTCTTAGATCTACAGAGACACTCGCTGGAACACCTCAGCAAGCGAGAGTCCAAAAGTGGCAGGCCCAAACCCAGCACCTCAATCCGAAGGTGATACCAGATGAGAGACTCCCCCCTGGGAGACTTGGAAGGCGCTGAACAGACTGTGCTCTGGCACCACAAGATGCAGAGCCAACCTTAAGAATTGGGGCTACAGGGTGGAGTCCTCGACATGCGAGTGTGTAGAGGAAGAAAAACCACAGACCACCTGCTGCAATGCAACCTGAGCCCTGCCACATGCACAAAGGAGGACCTCCTTGCAGCAACACCAGAAATAAATTTAAAAAGGGGTGCTTTGAATGCAATATTCCTGCTTCTTGGCAGGGGGTTGGACTGGATGGCCCATGAGGTCTCTTCCAACTCTTTCATTCTATGATCCTCCTCCCTCACCTGGTCGCAGACGAAGGCGTCGGGCGCCTCTCCGCTGAGGAGCAGCACGTGCAGCGCGAGGCAGACCATGCGGAGCGCGGCGCAGAGCGCGTGGCCCCTTCCCAGGATGCTCCGCGGCAGCCAGCCCCCGGCCGTCCGCACATCCAGCTGAAGCGCCTCCGAGAAGCAGCGCGAGGGGTCGAAGCGCGGCGTCCAAATCTGCACGCGGCAGCCTCGCGCACGGAGCGCGACCGCCGCGTCCACAATCAGCCGCTCGGCGCCTCCAATGCCCAAGTCCGGGTGCAGGAAAAACACGGCCGGCCCGCCCTGCTCTTCCCTCTCCCGAGTCTCCGCCGCCATCTTTAGCCTCCGCTTCCGCCTCACGTGGCGCGGCTCCACTGCGCATGCGCCCTTCTCTCCGCCACGTCAGTGTTAGATAGGTGCTTCGGCTTGGGGTGGCTAAAGCACTGCCTGTTTTCTGTCGCTTTGTCCACTCCCAATTTCGGATGTAAGAACGGAAGTCCCTCTTGGAGCCGGGCACTGCAATAGTCAGCTGCATTTTGGGGTCCTGTGGCAGAGTGAGGCCCTCTTTTCCCCTGTTTGGGCGACTGAGACGTGTCGCGTAGTCTGTGAGAGGAAGGACAGCAGGAGGGATTGCCATGGTAGGCGAGGAGAGCCTGACAGTCTGCCCAGGCTGGCTTTACTATTGTTTTAATCGGATCTAAATTGCGTATTTTAATTTGTTGTATAATGGTAGTGTTGTCTTATGTTTTACTAGCCGTCCCCTGCCACACATTGCTGTGGCCCACATGGGGGTTCTGTGTGGGAGGTTTGGCCCAATTCTATCGTTGGTGGGGTTCAGAATGCTCTGTGATTGTTGGTGAACTATAACTATAAATCCCAGCAATGTCAAGATTCTATTTTTCTTTGGAAGCTTTTAAATAGAGGCTGGATGGCCATCTGTCAGGGGGATTACGTTTCAGTTTGTTTGCCCTCATTCAGTCCATTATTGGCAATAGACCTGACTTCAGAGAGCTTCCTTGGAATCCAATAGGAATTAAACAGAGAGAGGAAGCCACAGGGAGGAGGGAGCAAGCTTGTTTTCTGCTTCCCTAGATACTAGGACATGGAACAATGGCTTCAAACTACAAGAGAGGAGATTCCACCTGAACATGAGGAAGAATTTCCTAACTGTGAGAGCCGTTCAGCAGTGGAACACTCTGCCCCGGAGTGTGGTAGAGGCTCCTTCTTTGGAAGCTTTTAAACAGAGGCTGGATGGCCATCTGTCAGGAGTGATTTGAATGCAATATTTATTTATTTATTTTATTTATTTATTTATTAGTACACTTGTATACCGCTAATATCTCAGCCTAAATCGGCGACTCATTGCGGTTTACAACATTTAAAAACAACAATATTCAGATTAAAAATATAAAACACAAGTACATATACAATACACAGTATTGGGCCACCAATACAGACCAAAGCATCTCTTAATTAAAATCATAATCCAATTTCGTTGTCTGTGATTGCCAGTCCATGATCAGAAACTTCATCGCATCGGATTAGCCGAATGCCTGTTCAAACATCCATGTCTTCAGTTTTTTTTGAAATACCATCAGCGAGGAGGCTGATCTTATCTCTACAGGGAGGGCATTCCAAAGCCACGGGGCCACCACAGAAAAGGCCCTGTCTCTCGTTCCCGCCAGCCGCACCTGTGAAGCAGGTGGGATAGAGATTAGGGCCTCTCCCGAAGATCTTAGGGTCCTGGTGGGCTGATAGGCCGAGATACGTTCGGATAGATATGTTGGGCCAGAACCGTTTAGGGCTTTAAAGGCCAATGCCAGCACTTTGAATTGGGCCCGGTAGCTAATCGGCAGCCAGTGGAGCTGGTACAGCAGGGGAGTTGTATGCTCCCTGCGCCCTGCTCCTGTTAATACCATGGCTGCCGCCCGTTGGACTAGTTGGAGCTTCCGAGCCGTCTTCAAAGGCAACCCCACGTAGAGATTCCTGTTTCTTGGCAGGGGGTTGGACTGGATGGCCCATGAGGTCTCTTCCAACTCTTTGATTCTACGATTCTATGATTCCCAAACTCTACCAGTGTTCACATTTGGGCATGTTGAGTATTCGTGTAGAGTTTGGTCCAGATCCATCATTGTTTGCGTCCAGTGATCTCCGGATGTAGGTGAACTACAACTCCAAACCAAAGGACACTGCCCATCAATCCCTTCCAGTATTTTCTGTTGGTCATGGGAGAACTGTGTGCCAAGTTTAGTTCATCTCCATCGTTGGTGGTGTTCAAATTGCTCTTTTATTGTAGGTGAACTCTAAATCCCAGCAACTACAACTCCCAAATGACAAAATCAATTTTTTGAGTGAAGGACATACATTGGGCTGTTAGGTGTCTTGTGTCCAAATTTGCTGTCAATTCGTCCAATGGTTTTTGAGTTCTATTAATCCCACAAACGAACGTTACATTTTTATTTATATAGATAATTTAATCTCGCGGGTTTCACCCACCTTTATAACATTTAGGAAGGAGTTGAAAACCTGGCCATTTAAGCAGGCTTTTAATAATGGCTAAAGCAGGCCTGCGCAAACTTCGGCGCTCCAGCTGTTTTGGACTTCAACTCCCACAATTCCTAACATCCGGTAGAGTGGGTTGTTTTGGGTTTTTCGGGCTATAAGGTCATGTTCTAGAAGCATTCACTCCTGACGTTTCGCCTGCATCCATGGCAAGCATCCCCATACCTCACAAGCTCTGAGGATGCTTGCTATAGATGCAGGCGAAACGTCAGGAGATAATGCTTCTAGACAGTGGTTCTCAACCTTGGGTCCCCAGATGTTTTTGGCCTACAACTCCCAGAAATCCTAACAGCTGGTAAACTAGCTGGGATTTCTGTGAGTTGTAGGCCAAAAACATCTGGGGACCCCAGGTTGAGAACCACTGTTCTAGAACATAATAATAATAATAAACTTTATTTATACCCCGACACCATCTCCCCAATGGGGACTCGGAGCGGCTTACATGAGGCCAAGCCCAAACAAGAATTACAATATAACAATACAAATTGCAATAAAATAAACAACATAACATTAAAATGTAAACATCAAAACATATAAAACAATATACATAGAACATAGGAACCAAACATAATGATAGAGAGCAGGCTGCATGTACATAAAATGATTTAAAAACTCCGGTGAGATTAGGGGGCAGAACTAATTGTAAGGGAGAACTCATAGAGAGATAGGAAAATAGGCAAACTTTTATACATGGGGGGACGGGGACTCCTGGGACAGAGAACGTTGGGGAAGCACTAGCATAAAATTATGCGGCTACTCTCCGAAAGCGCAACGGCAGAGCCAGGTCTTGAGACTGGCCATATAGCCCGAAAAACCTACAACAACCCAGTGATTCCAGCCATGAAAGCCTTCGACAATACATCCGGTAGACTGTTAGGAATTGTGGGAATTGAAGTCCAAAACACCTAGAAGGCTGAAGTTTGCCCATGCCTAGGCTAAAGTATCAACCACCCGGACAGGATTTTAAATGGTTATTAGAACTATAATTTATAGCAAGGATCCTCAAAAAAAAAAGTTTAGGTTAGGTTAGTCTAATTCAGGGGTCCTCAAACTTTTTAAACAGAGGGCCAGATCACAGTCCCTCAAACTGTTGGAGGGTCGGATTATAATTTGAAAAACAAAAAAGGATGAATTCTTTTGCACACTGCACATATCTCATTTGTAGTGCAAAAAACACTTAAAAACAACACAATAATTAAAATGAAGAACAATTTTAACCAATATAAACTTATTAGTATTTCAATGGCAAGTGTGGGCCTGCTTTTGGCTAATGAGATAGGGTTGTTGTTGTTGTATGCTTTCAAGTCGTCTCCGACTTAGGCTGACCCCGAGTGAGGGCTGGGT
Source organism: Anolis sagrei (assembly GCF_037176765.1). NCBI lineage: Eukaryota > Metazoa > Chordata > Lepidosauria > Squamata > Anolidae > Anolis > Anolis sagrei. The sequence continues at coordinate 60,835,160 of NC_090026.1, forward strand.
AAATGACCTTGGAGGGCCGTATTCGACCCCCAGGCCTTAGTTTGAGGACCCCTGATTTATAGCCTAGATACTCTGATCATAGGAATGTCTTTTTTAAAATGGCTTTATAAACTGGTTTTAGAGGGTCTTGTAGCCTTTTGAATTGTTTTATTTAGTTATGTTTATATTATTGTGCTATTTTCTTTTGATCAACTGATATGTGATTATTGTCTGTGTTACATCATTTAGTGTATTTGTTTGTTTTGTTGTAAGCCACTTCAAGTCCCTCTGGGGAGAGAGGGTGGGATGTAAATAAAGGTTATTATTGTTTCTGTTTTATAGGCATTGAATCTTTGCCTGTTTTGTTGGAAAGCGACCTGAGTCCCCAAAGGAAGTTAGAGTGGAATACAAATAAAGTTTATTATAATCATTGTGTTGTTATTATTTTGTTTTTCAGCCGGGCCCGAACCCCAGTGCAACCAATGTGGGCGCCTCTGGCCGCTCCCCGAGCAAGGCGGTTGCTCCAAGAGCCGCGGGCTCCACAGTCCGGCAGAGGTAAGCGAGAGATCAGAGCATCTGCTTTCAGAAGTCAACTGTGGAAGACCTAGAAAGACACCACCAAAACCAAAGCAAACCTGCTCATTTTCCTGATGATGGGGCCAACCCAGAGCAGAGGCTTAGGACCCTTCCTTACAGGCCCTATATTCCAAGATCTAACCCCAGCTTTTCTTTTTATCCCAGATTATCTGGCAGTGCAGACTCATATAATCCAGTTTAAAACAGAAAACCTGTGTTCGGGTCCTGGGGTCTAGGGCCACTCTGGAAGGGCCATGAGGCACTGTTTAGTCTCTCAGACTTTTACAACTTATGTATGCTCTCATTGAATGCAGTTTGAAGCTAGGAGCCTTTCCACACATCTATATGACCCAGAATGTCAAGGCAGACAATCCATAATATCTGCTTTGAACTGGGTTATCTGAGTCCACATTGCCATATAATTGGGTTCAATGTGGATTTTATACTTTGTTGAAAGGGCCTAGAATGCTTTCAGAGAAGGGTGACCAAAATGATCACAGTTTTGGAAATCAAACCTATGAGGAATGGTTTAGGTAGCTGGATATGATTAGCCCGCAGAAGAGAAGGTTGAAAAGGGATGTCATAATAATAATAATAGTAATAATAATAATAATAATAATAATAATGTTATTTCCTACCCACCTCTTCTCACGACTCAAAGTAGGTTACGACATCATTAAAACAAAATCAAAACACATGCTCAATTAAAAACACTCTGCAAGATACAAATATTAAAACATATTTACATGCAATACATATCAAAATACACAAACAAAAATCACACATAAAATTGAAATGTAAAATTTGTCATTAAAACTGTAGGTAGGCCTGCAGAAGAGAAGGGTCTTCATTTGTGTCTTAAGTGAACACTTGTGATTGCCACATTTGAAAATTTGAAAGAAATTAAAAAATTCTTCAAGATAAATGAAACAGAAGGAATGCCTCAAAGTATAATTTGGGACACACTAAAAGCATATTTAACCGGAAAATTAATACAATTAAATATACAGTAAATAAATAAATAAATAAATAAATAAATATTTTCCCAATGGAGGGGTTAGCATTGTAACTGTTGTTTCAAAAGGCCTTTGTCTTGGGCATTCTCGGGTTGGTAGCATGCATGACATCGTTGATTGTGTCCATCCATGTTTTCTTTGGCTGTCTATGTGGTTTTCGTCCTGCAATCTCCAAATGAAGTTCTGTTTGTGCTACTGATGTTGGTTCTTTTCTCATTACATGGCTGTACTACTGTAGTCTTGCTTCCTGCATTTCCTTGCTAATCACTTTTATTCCTAGTCTTTGACGGTTGTCATCATTTGGCACATGGTCAAGAAGGGTGAAGCCAAGTGTCCATCTCAGCATTCCTTTCCCATTGTCTTAAGGGCTTGTTCATGTTAGCACTCTGCCCCATAGAGGGCTACTTGGCAAACAACTGTAGTGTAGATCTTAGCCTTGAGTTGTTCAGGCAATTTTGAATCACACAGATTGCCAGTAGTTTGCTACCATTTCAACCAGACTGCATTTATTTGTGACCGTATGTCTAGCATTGTGGGGTCGAGTTTTTGCCAGCCATCCAGGCCTTAAACTGGTTCCAGGATTTTCACACAGCAAAATGCTTTCATCAGTATCGGTTTGAAACTGCATTAAATGGTCAGGGTAGATGAGGCCATAATGACTTCCTAAATTAACTGGCATGACTCTACATTTGTTTTTAAAATCTTACAGTCGAACAAGTCAAGAATATGGCGAGGAAATTTCTTATTTATTATTATGTTTGACCATTGTTGAATTTGAATTACTGATTTCCTTTTGTAGAAAAAATGCCAGCTGTGGAACAAGGAGTGCAGGCCGTACCACTTCTGCAGGCACTGGAGGAATGTGGAGATTCTATACAGAGGATTCCCCTGGCCTCAAAGTGTAAGTATAAAATAAGTCAGCAGTAGGGGCCCATTTTGTTGGCATTTCTGGTTGTTTTCTTCAAGAATTACATTGAGATGGACATCTTTTAGGCTTGCAGGAATTAGCTAGTTTTTACTAGAAGCTCAGCATCTAGTGTATTTACGAGGGGTATTTTTTAAGTAAGGTCCGTTTGAACATAAGTACACAATGAAAGTTTATTTCAAAAAAGTAAATTTATTTTCAGAATGTACATACTTCACTTTATTTTTCGACATAGTTGCCAGGTTTGTTCAAACACTTAACATACTTCTGAACCAATTTTAAAATACCCTCTTCATAAAAACTTGCCGCCTGCTCCGATAACCAAGAGTTCACTGCCGTTTTCACGTCGTCTTCATCATTGTCCTCATCATGGACGTTGTCACGGCCATCTTTGAATTGCCGAACCCACTTACGCACTTTGCTTTCACTCATAACAGTATCACCGTACACTTCACAAATCTGTCGATGAATTTCTGCAGCAGGCAGGTTCCTTGCTGACAAAAACCGTATCACTAAGCGAACCTCACATGCGGCGGGTGAGTTGATAGTCTTAAACATTTTTAAAGCACAGAACAGAACCGTACAGGTTAGCTACAGAGTGGAAACTGAGGATAGTTGTTCCCGAGGCATGCCGGTACACGGCGCACACGCTCGTTGCGATATGCACGCGAACTACTAGTGTCTACAACAAAACGGACCTTACTTAAAAAATACCCCTCGTATTTCCCTTCCTCTGTTTCTGAATTTCTGTCTCTTGAGTTTTATATTTTCTCTCTACCCAACTCCAACCAACAGGGAAGGTAATTTCTTGTTTCTGCCTGTCATCTGCTTTTCAGTTTTCTCAGGTAAATTTTGTGGCTCGATGCTTTTTGCTGACTTTTTGACATTTGTTTACTTTTCATACTTTTGCTTTCTATGTTAAAACTTCCTGATTTGAGTGCCTTCACTGAACTTGTTGAAATGGACTACCATAGTACTGAGTAAAATAAGAAGTCACCTGAACTTTACAGTACAAGATGTTCCTTCATAGAAATATTTCACTTAATACAAAATGGAAAAATGTCAAATGAAATGTAAACAAAACAAAATCAAATGCAAAAAATGAAATAAGAAAACAAAAATGAACACAGTGAGCTGGGCCAAGTTACAAGAAGTAGAATAAAATATAGAATATAAAAACCCTGGATGAGATGGATGAATAGGGTAGTTTGCCTGGTGGTTAACTCTGGCCTATTCTATCCAAAGCTCATAATATACATATTTTTGGCTGGAGTTAACACTTAAAATGTATCTGTTCCAACTTACATATAAATTCAACTTAAGAACAAACCTATAGAACCTATCTTGTTTGTAACTTGGGGACTGCCCTCTACATAGTTTTATGTAAAATATCTAGATATTTTACATTAAACTATGTAGAGGGCAGTCCCCAAGTTGAATTTATATGTAAGTTGGAACAGATACATTTTAAGTGTTAACTCCAGCCAAAAATATGTGGTTGTCTGGATGAGGACAAACAAGCTGAAGATCAATCCCGACAAGATAGAGGTCCTACTGGTCGATCGTAAACCAGGCCGGGGTATAGGGTGGCAACCTGTGCTGGATGGGGTTCAGATGATCCAACGAGCGGCAGCCAGGTTGTTAACTGGAGCTCCTTACAGGGAGCGGTAATCCCTCCTGTTCAAGGACCTCCACTGGCTGCCATTCATCTACTGGACCCAATTCAAGGTGCAGGTTCTTACCTACAAAGCCCTGAACGGTTTGGGACCCGCCTACCTGCGTGACCGCATCTCTGTATACGAACCCACATGATCCCTTCGATCATCCGGAGAGGCCCTGTTCGTGCTCCCACCAGCCTCGCAGGCATGATTGGTGGGGACGAGAGAGAGGGCGTTTTCGGTGGTGGCCCCTCAACTCTGGAACTCTCTCCCTAACGATATCAGACAGGCCCCAACTCTGGCAGTCTTTAGGAGGAGCTTGAAGATGTGGTTGTTCCAGTGTGCCTTCCCGGAATAATGATCCCATAGCACTTTGTCCTCCAAGCACTTATATTTTTAGATCTGCTTGTATGCCCTTCCACAAACGCCACTATCACCTTTTTGTCCATGTCCCAGCATTCTTCCCCATTTTAACTTTACATTTGGCCTTCCCACTGTTTTTAATTGTGTGTTGTCTTATTGCTAATGATGTATATTTTATTGTCTTTGTTTTTGATTTAATTGCTTGTACTGTTGTTATTATTGCTTGTACTGTTGTATTTGGGCTCGGCCTCATGTAAGCCGCACCGAGTACCTTGGGGAGATGGTAGCGGGGTATAAATTAAGTGTTGTTGTTATTGTTATTATTAAGGATGTTTTAATCAGAAAACAGTTTCTACAGCCATGATTCTATCAAACCACTGCCTTAGCTATGTTCACGTCAGATTATTGCAGTGCAGTTTGTGGGAAATGTGCAAATTGCTAGTAGAACAGAAGTAGGGATACAAAGATCCCAAATTCCCTCAAAATTTTCAGAAATCCTCTGTTGTGCTTTAGAACTGTGTTGTTTGCTTTGTTTTCACCTCTTTTTCATTGTGGGTCCCTATGGAATGATTGTAGGAGTCTGAATCACATTATAGCTGCTATGCATCAGTCTACATTATATGTTTACTTCCGGACTATATTCAGTGTGGTTTGTGACTCTCATTTGGTGTGCCACCTACATGAGCTTGGCTAATACTAAGGATACAGTTAAAATGCCTGTTTTGGCCTACAAGTGAGACTATGAGGCTGGCAGGTATTAGGGATAAATCTTTGCTATCAGCCCCTCAGCTTTGAAACTCTTTGTCCTTACATCAGGAATGTTTGATTTTCTGGCTGCATGCAGTCCCGTGGTTGCCCTAACTTCTCTCCCTCAGTTGCCCCCTAAAAAGCACTTTCACCTTAGGGAAAAGATTTATCTGCCATGGCATTCTAATTTTTTTTAATTTAATCTAAGGTCCCTTTTACACTGCCATATAAAATCCAGATTATCTGCTTTAAACTGGATCTGGCAGTGTAGACTCATATAATCCTGTTCAAAGTAAATAATGTATCTCATGAAGGCGGATCTGGCCAGGATGGTCCATGCCTTAGTCACCTCCAGAATGGACTACTGTAATGCACTTTACATGGGGCTGCCCTTGAAGACGGCCCGGAAATTTCAGTTGGTTCAGCAGGCGGCGGCCAAGCTGTTAACTGGTGCTCCTTACAGGGAGAGGTCAACCCTCCTGTTCAAGGAGCTCCATTGGCTGCCGTTCATTTTCCGGGCTCAATTCAAGGTGCAGGTGCTTACCTACAAAGCCCTAAACGGTTTGGAACCCACCTACCTTCGTGACTGCATTTCCGTATACGAACCCACAAGATCCCTTCGTTCATCTGGTGAGGCCCTGTTCACGATCCCACCAGCATCGCAAGCGCGATTGGTGGGGACGAGGGACAGGGCCTTCTCGGTGGTAGCCCCACAACTCTAGAACTCCCTCCCCAAGGATATCAGGCACTCCCCAACATTGGCAGTCTTCAGAAGGAGCTTGAAAACATGGATGTTCCAGTGTGCCTTCCCAGATTATAGAATCCCAAGCAATTTTCCTTAATGCACTTTATGAGAGAGTTAGAATTGTCTGCACACCCTTCTATTCCCAAAATATCCAGTCTACTTCACCTGGACATGCCCAGCATTTTTAGAATTTTAACTATTACATTTGGCCCTGCCACAGGTTTATAACAGTGTCGTGCTTTTGTTACTGTTTTATTGTTTGCTTATGTATTGTTGCATTGTATTGTTGTCTGTTGTGTTTTTGTTGATTATGTACTTTGGGCTCGGCCTCTTGTAAGCCGCACCGAGTCCTGTGGGAGATGGTAGCAGGGTATAAATAAAGGTTTATTATTATTATTATTATTATTATTATTATTATTATTATTGTGGATTACCTCATTTGATAATTTGGATTATATGGCATTGTAGAAGGGGCCTAACACTTGTAACTGACATCACATTTTGAGATACTGAATTATTTTACCTCAATATGCATTATCATTAAGTACTGTCTCATCGTATTGCACTGTTTTGTTTTTGTATTGTTAGCTACTTTAGGTGTATATTGGACAGAAAATCATTATGAAAACCTTAAGTAAACAATTTGAAAATGCATAGTATTATAAAAAGGAGATTTTTAATGTTGATAACTTTCTTGTTTTCTCTTACTTCCAGGGGCCCTGTTCCAGTTCTTGTTATGAGCCTCCTCTTTATTGCATCTGTATTTATGTTGCACATCTGGGGCAAATATACTCGGTCGTAGACATTGTGTTTCCCACATGCCAACGTAAACTACAACATGGACCAAAATCTGGTAGAAGAAGTTCTTTAGTGTGTTCTTCTGGATGGAACTATTAAAGAAGTGTATTTCATTTGGTTTTCTTGCTGAATGGATTCTTAAACTTTCTGCTACATAGGATTTTCTTTTCTATCAAACATTGTCCAGTTTCTGACTATACACTCAAATTGTGGTTAATTTCATTAAAATTGTCTACATAAATGAAACCACGTAGTTCTTTTTCCCTTTTGTAAGTGTCATGTTTCCATATTGGTTTTTAAAAAGTGCTGAAGTGACTTGTCCAGCAGATTTTACCACACCAGGTTCCAGCCAAAATAGTGGCACAACACAGAGGGAAATTTCTTTGGCCTTCTTGTTGGGAGAAAAAAAATCTTCCTTTTTTTCTTTTGATATTTTCTTGCTGAGCTACCAAATGGTGGAACACATGTATAGGCCCTTTCGAGAGCCACATGCAGGCATTTCCTGCTAAAGCGTATGGCTACACTGGAGGCATGGATGTGAGCCTATCCTCAGAAGTCACAGGATGCTTGGCAGTTTCTCAAGCTTAAGATCTGAGAAGTTCTTTGTGACTACATTCAGTTCAATGCAATTACAGAGTGTCCATGACTAGAGGCCATAACAAGGATGGCTTCCCTTTCCAATCATGTGAACTATTTTTGGTTTTATGTAATAGTGAAGCCCCATTCAGTCTTTCATGCTCTACATACAAAAATTTGGAAAGCATCCGTGTCTGGTGACTTCAGTGTCAGTGGAATAATAATTCCCCCACTAAGTTTCAGTTGGTGCTATCCAAATTGCTGAACCTCATCCGATTCAACATGTTAGACGGTTCCTTCAAAATTCATACTAAAGCCCTGAATGGATTAATTGCTCCAATAGGGCAAAAGTCACCACCACTGGGTTTTTTTGGGTTTTTTTGTCGTGTCAGGAGTGTCTTGTTGTGAGAGAATTGGCCGTCTGCAAGGACGTTGCCCAGGGGACGCCCGGATGATTTTGATGTTTTAGCATCCTTGTGGGAGGCTTCTCTCATGTCCCCGCATGAGGAGCTGGAGCTGATAGAGGGAGCTCATCCGCCTCTCCCCGGATTCGAACCTGCGACCTGTCGGTCTTCAGCCCTGCCGGCACAGGGCTTTAACCCACTGCGCCACCGGGGCCACCACTGGGTGTGAAGCTGCCATGATGATGATGATGATGATGATGATGATGATGATCTATATAAATAAAAATGTAATGTTCGTTTGTGATACCATCAGAACTCAAAAACCACTGTGGGAATTGACACCAAATTTGGACACAAAACACCTAACAACCCAATGTATGTCCTCCACTCAAAAAAATGCTTTTGTCATTTGGGAATTCTTGTTGCTGGGATTTATAGTTTACCTACAATCAAAGAGCATTCTGAACTCCACCAATGATGGAATTGGGCCAAACTTAGCACACAGGGCTCCCATGACCAACAGAAAAAACTGGAAGGGTTTGGGGGACATTGACCTTGAGTTTGGGAATTGTAGTTCACCCACATCCAGAGAGCACTGTGGACTCAAACAATGATGGATCTGGACCAAACTTGGCATGAATATTCCATATGTCCAAATATGAACACCGGTGGAGTTTGGAGGAAATAGACCTTGACATTTGGGATTTGTAGTTACTGGGATTTATAGTTCACGTACAATCAAAGAGCATTCTGAACTACACCAATGATGGAATTGAACCAATGGCATACAGGACTTCCATGACCAACAGAAAACACTGGAAGGGTTTGGTGGGCATTGACCTTGAGTTTGGGAATTGTAGTTCACCCACATCCAGAGAGCACTGTGGACTCAAACAATGATGGATCTGGACCAAACTTGGCATGAATATTCCATATGCCGAAATATGAACACTGGTGGAGTTTGGAGGAAATAGACCTTGACATTTGGGATTTGTAGTTACTGGGATTTATAGTTCACCTACAATTAAAGAGCATTCTGAAACCCACAAACGACAGAAATGGGGCAAACTTCCCACACAGAACCCCCATGACCAACAGAAAATACTTAAGGCCATCCAGTCCAACTCTCTTCACCAGGGCAAGAAAGTGTAATCAGAGCCCTCCTGACAAAGAGCCATCCAGTCATAAATATGGATAGATATGATCAGGTGCAAAGATTACTGCAGATGCAGACTGTAGCCAGGAAATCAGAAGACGCTTACTTCTTGGGAGGAGAGCAATGTCCAGTCTCGATAAAATAGTGAAGAGTAGAGACATCAGACTGGCAACAAAGATCCGCCTAGTCAAAGCCATGGTATTCCCTGTAGTAACCTACGGATGTGAGAGCTGGACCTTAGGGAAGGCTGAGCGAAGGAAGATTGATGCTTTTGAGCTGTGGTGCTGGAGGAAAGTGCTGAGAGTGCCTTGGACCGCGAGAAGATCCAACCAGTCCATCCTCCAGGAAATAAAGCCCGACTGCTCACTGGAGGGAAAGATACTAGAGACAAAGTTGAAGTACTTTGGCCACATCATGAGGAGACAGGAAAGCCTAGAGAAGACAATTATGCTGGGGAAAGTGGAAGGCAAAAGGAAGAGGGGCCGACCAAGGGCAAGATGGATGGATGGCATCCTTGAAGTGACTGGACTGACCTTGAGGGAGCTGGGGGTGGTAACGGCCGACAGGGAGCTCTGGCGTAGGCTGGTCCATGAGGTCACGAAGAGTCGGAGACGACTGAACGAATGAACAACAACATGATTCTCTCTCACACACAGATATAGTATAGATTTGAAAGAGACCCTTAAAGAAGGACTATGATATGTTGCATATTCCAGAGTAGGCAAATCAGACACTCTCCACATCAACACTGACAAAGAAACAACAAGAAATACTGCTTACTCACAAGCAGTATATTAGAAACCAACACTTTCTCATTACTTTATTTTCCAGATCACCAGACCCTGCCACAGCAATGCGTGGCAGGGGACAGCTAGTAATAATAATAATAATAATCTTTATTTATACCCCGCCACCATCTCCCCAACGGGGACTCGGAGCGGCTTATATGGGGCCAAGCCCGAACAACAAACTACAACATAACAATACAAATTGCAGTAAAATAAACAACATAACATTAAAATGTAAAACATCAAAACATATAAAACAATATACACAGAAGATAGGAACCAAACATAATGACAGAGAGCGGGCCGCATGTACATAAAATGATTTAAAAACTCCGGGTGAGATAAGGGGGCAGAACTAATTGTAAGGGAGAACTCATAGAGAGATAGGAAAATAAACAAACCTTCGTACATGGGGGACGGGGACGGGGGACTCCTGGGACAAGAACGTTGAGGGAGCACTAGCATAAAGTTATGTGGCTACTCTCCAAAAGCACAACGGCAGAACCAGGTCTTAAGACTCTTTAAAGGTTTCTAATGTAGGGGCTTTCCTAATTTCTCTGGGAAATGAATTCCAGAGTCGGAGGGCCACAGAGGAGAAGGCTTTCTCCCTTGTACCCACAAGGCGAGTCTGAGAAACTGGCAAGGGCGAAAAGAGGGCCTCACCAGAAGATCAAAGGGTTCGGGATGGTTCATAGAGAGAGATACGGTCATGAAGGTAGGTGGGTCCCAAACCGTTTAGGGCTTTGTAGGTAAGAACCTGTACCTTGAATTGGGACTAGAAGATAAACTGAAGCCAATGGAGCTGGTTGTAGCTTTACGTGCATTCAAACATATCATAGAATCATAGAATCAAAGAGTTGGAAGAGACCTCATGGGCCATCCAGTCCAACCCCCTGCCAAGAAGCAGGAATATTACATTCAAATCACCCCTGACAGAGGGCCATCCAGCCCCTGTTTAAAAGCTTCTAAAGAAGGAGCCTCCACCACACTCCGGGGCAGAGAGTTCCACTGCTGAACAGCTCTCACAGTCAGAACGTTCTTCCTCATGTTCAGATGGAATCTCCTCTCTTGTTTGAAGCCATTGTTCTGCGTCCTAAATAGAGTTTACATCTGTTTGGTTTAATGTATAAACACATGTTGAACTTGCCTTCTCTTTTCCAGAGTGAGAGGCCTGGTGATAGGGATGCTTTAGATCAGTGGTTCTCAACTTGTTGGTCCCCAGATGTTTTGGCCTTCAACTCCCAGAAATAATAATAATTATAATAATAATAATACTCTATTTATATTCTGCTCTATCTCCCCAAAGGGACTCAGGGCGATTTCCAAGACAAACATTCAATGCAAATCCTAACAGCTGGTAAACTGGTTGGGATTTCTGGGAATTGTAGGCCAAAACATCTGGAGACTCACAGATTGAGAACCACTGTTTTATTTATTTATTTATTTACAGCTTTTATATTCCGCCCTTCTCACCCCGCAGGGGACTCAGGGCGGATTACAGTGTATACATATATGGCAAACATTCAATGCCAATTTTTGACATACAAACATATACAGACATACACAGAGGCTATTTAACTTTTTCTGGCCGTCAGGGAGCTGTCGCTTTCATCGTCCATCTGCGACGCTGATGAAGTACTTCCGCATTCCCCGCATGCTTCCCCGCTGGAATGCTTTGCTGGGGTCTTCTTTATGGCCTCATAAATTAGTTAATTTAGCCTCCTCACACTTTAAGGTGGTACCTAATTTTCCTACTTGACAGATGCAACTGTCTTTCAGGTTGCAAAGGTCGACAACAGGCTACACAATTGGTTGGAAACCCACTCCAACCCGGGCTGGCTTTGAACTCATGACCTTTTGGTCAGAGTGATCTTAACGTATAAATATGTGAGAAGAAGCCACAGGGAGGAGGGAGCAAGCTTGTTTTCTGCTTTCCTGGAGACTAGGACATGGAACAATTGCTTCAAACTACAAGAGAGGAGTTTCCACCTGAACATGAGGAAGAATTTCCTAACTGTGAGAGCCGTTCAGCAGTGGAACTCTCTGCCCTGGAGTGTGGTAGAGGCTCCTTCTTTGGAAGCTTTTAAACAGAGGCTGGATGGCCATCTGTCAGGGGTGATTTGAATGCAATATTCCTGCTTCTTGACAGGGGGTTGGACTGGATGGCCCATGAGGTCTCTTCCAACTCTTTGATTTTATGATTCTATTATTCTAATGCAGTTCAGACTGCTGCTGGTGTCCCAGCAAACTAAGGCCCTTGTACACTGCCATATAGTCCATTATCTGTTCTCAAATTATCTGCTTTGAACTGGTTTATATGGCAGTGTAGGTCATATAATTCAAATCAGATAATCTGGGATCAGATACTGGGTTATATGGCAGTGTAGATCCAGCCTAAAAGTCATACTGGGAACTTCCTGATTGGCTGCACAGTCTCTTAACTAGGAGACTACATGAACTTATTTTCTACGGGACAAGTACCAGCTTTTCTCTCCCATCAGTTATTGACACTGAACTGGCACATTCCTTCTTACAGAATATACAGTTGGTTGGAAGAGAATATGTCAGTGACACAAATGGACAATTATTTATTTGTCAATCCATGAGAGAAAGCTGCTCCGATGTTTATTATTTGATGTTTGAAAGCTGAAGCAAACAATTAGGATAGAGATAGTTGATTCTATTTATTTATTTATTTATTTATTTACAGCTTTTATATTCTGCCCTTCTCACCCCACAGGGGACTCAGAGCGGATTACAGTGTAGAAATATATGGCAAACATTCAGTGCCAATTTTGACATGCAACATATACAGACATACACAGAGACTATTTAACTTTTTCTGGCCACCAGGGGAGCTATCACTTTCATCATCCATCTGCAACACTGATGAAGTACTTCCGCATTCCCCGCATGCTTTTGCTGGAGTCTTTTTTTATGGCCTCATAAATTAGTTAATTTAGCCTCCCCACACTTTAAGGTGGTGCCTAATTTTCCTACTTGACAGATGCAACTCTTTCGGGTTGCAAAGGTCGACAACAGGCTACACAATTGGTTGGAAACCCACTCCAACCCGGACTGGCTTCGAACTCATGACCTTTTGGTCAGAGTGATCTTAATGCAGCTGACACTCAGCCAGCTGCGCCACAATTCTAGAATATTATATCCAATTTTCTAAATGTATTCTGCAAGAACCTTTTTATGTGCAACAATTTCTTTACAATTTATGACCCACTTTATCTTGTGAATAAATTAATTAGTCTGTAAAAGATGGCCTTTTCATGGTAATAATAACGAGCATCTTGTATCTTTAGTGCGGTTTTCATGGTTATTGTGAAAGATGTGGCAAACCTGTCAAAATGCTAAGTTATTCAATTTGGAAAAAAAAGCTGTACTGTTTACTTCTTTTTTCCCGATTTCATAGTGTAACACCATAATGGTGGTGGTGGGACTGCAATGCTGGAGGCAAGAAGTTGTGCTGAGGTTAGGAATACTGGTGGTAGGGTCTTTTATGTCAGACAGGCATTAGCTGAGGAGCTCTGGGAAGAATCTCTGAAACAACAGTAGTGGCAACATAGTTAATGCTTTTTAGTTCTCTGTAGATCAGGGGCCCTGTAGATCAGGAGAGTGTTTGAGGACCGGGACATCCGTAGGGATACCAAGGTGCTTGTTTATAAAGCTATTGTCCTCCCAACCCTGCTGTATGCCTGTGAGACGTGGACTGTCTACAGACGTCACATGCAGCTCCTGGAAGGTTTCCATCAGCGCTGCCTCCGGAAAATCCTGCAAATCTCCTGGGAAGACAAGCGGACAAACGTCAGTGTGCTGGAAGAAGCAAAGACCACCAGCATTGAAGTGATGGTCCTCCAACATCAACTCCGCTGGGCCGGCCACGTTGTCCGGATGCCCGACCACCGTCTCCCAAAGCAGTTGCTCTACTCCGAACTTAAGAACGGAAAACGGAACGTTGGTGGACAGGAAAAGAGATTTAAAGATGGGCTCAAAACCAACCTTAAAAACTCTGGCATAGACACTGAGAACTGGGAAGCCCTGGCCCTTGAGCGCTCCAGCTGGAGGACAGCTGTGACCAGCAGTGCTGCAGAATTTGAGGAGGCACGAGTGGAGGGTGAAAGAGAGAAACGTGCCAGGAGGAAGGCGCGTCAAGCCAACCCCGACCGGGACCGCCTTCCACCTGGAAACCAATGCCCCCACTGCGGAAGAAGATGCAGAGCAAGAATAGGGCTCCACAGCCACATACGGACCCACAAGGAAATCCATAATGGAAGACCATCTTACTCGTCCAACGAGGGATCGCCTAAGTAAAGCAGGGGCCCTTAAACTTTTAAAGCCAAGGGCCAGTTCACAATCCCCCAGACTATTGCGGTGGAGGGGGAAGGTGGCATTATTGTTTGAAAAAAACATGAACAAATTCCTATACACGCTGCACATATCTTTTTTGTAGGATGGCCTTAAGGAGCTTATCACATTGAAGTCCAATTTACGGGCAATAGCTGGGGAAAGTGGAAGGCAAAAGGAAGAGGGGCCGACCAAGGGCAAGATGGATGGATGGCATCCTTGAAGTGACTGGACTGACCTTGAGGGAGCTGGGGGTGGTGACAGCCGACAGGGAGCTCTGGCGTGGGCTGGTCCATGAGGTCACGAAGAGTCGGAGACGACTGAACGAATGAACAACAACAACAGCAGGGGGATTGACTATGCATCGTGGTGAATACAGCAGACAGTGGGGGAACCCATCGCCCGCATCATCCACTTACCTATCCCACGGAAGAAGCATCACAAGGCTTCCCTCCATAGAATCATAGAATCAAAGAGTTGGAAGAGACCTCATGGGCCATCCAGTCCAACCCCCTGCCAAGAAACAGGAATATTGCATTCAAATCACCCCTGACAGATGGCCATCCACCCTCTGCTTAAAAGCTTCCAAAGAAGGAGCCTCCACCACACTCCGGGGCAGAGAGTTCCACTGCTGAACGGCTCTCACAGTCAGGAAGTTCTTCCTAATGTTCAGATGGAATCTCCTCTCTTGTAGTTTGAAGCCATTGTTCCGCGTCCTAGTCTCCAAGGAAGCAGAAAACAAGCTTGCTCCCTCCTCCCTGTGGCTTCCTCTCACATATTTATACATGGCTATCATATCTCCTCTCAGCCTTCTCTTCTTCAGGCTAAACATATCCAGTTCCCTAAGCCGCTCCTCATAGGGCTTGTTCTTCAGACCCTTGATCATTTTAGTCGCCCTCCTCTGGACACATTCCAGCTTGTCAATATCTCTCTTGAATTGTGGTGCCCAGAATTGGACACAATATTCCAGATGTGGTCTAACCAAAGCAGAATAGAGGGGTAGCATTACTTCCTTAGATCTAGACACTATGCTCCTATTGATGCAGGCCAAAATCCCATTGGCTTTTTTTGCCGCCACATCACATTGTTGGCTCATGTTTAACTTGTTGTCCACGAGGACTCCAAGATCTTTTTCACACGTACTGCTCTCGAGCCAGGCGTCCCCCATTCTGTATCTTTGCATTTCATTTTTTCTGCCAAAGTGGAGTATCTTGCATTTGTCACTGTTGAACTTCATTTTGTTAGTTTTGGCCCATCTCTCTAATCTGTCAAGATCGTTTTGAATTCTGCTCCTGTCCTCTGGACTATTGGCTATCCCTCCCAATTTGGTGTCGTCTGCAAACTTGATGATCATGCCTTCTAGCCCTTCATCTAAGTCATTAATAAAGATGTTGAACAGGACCGGGCCCAGGACGGAACCCTGAGGCACTCCACTTGTCACTTCTTTCCAAGATGAAGAGGAAGCATTAGTGAGCACTCTCTGTGTTCGTCCACTTAACCAATTACAGATCCACCTCACTGTAGTTTTGCCTAGAGATCCACCCCATACTAGCCCTGTTCTTCTCTATGAGAACATGGGAATCCTTCAGTGTTCTCTTTTCAGCATCCTAGGACACTTGCAGCATGTTGGAAGGACAGAGCCCTGCTAGAAGTAGCTGTATGTGCCGTCGCGCCTGGGGGCTATAACCTTTAATGAGAGATGCATGGACGTGGCATCTTTCCCCAGGGGATTGCTTCTTGTCCTCCTATAGCAGTATTTCTCAACCTGGGGGTCGGGACCCCCAGGGGGGTCGTCAGGGGATGTTGGAGGGGTCGCCAAAGACCATCAGAAAATAGTATGTTCTGTTGGTCATGGGAGTTCAGTGTGAGAAGTTTGCACTAATTCTATCGTTGGTGGGGTCCAGAATGCACTTTGATTGTAGGTGAACTATAAATCCCAACAACTACAACTCCCAAATGTCAAGGTCTATTTTCCCCAAACTCCACTAGTGTTTACATTTGGGCATATTGAATATTCATGCCAAGTTAGGTCTAGATCCATCATTGTTTGAGTCCACAGTGCCCTTGGATGCAAGTGAACTACAACTCCAAAACTCAAGGTCAATGCCCACCAAATCCTTCCAGTATTTTCCGTTGGTCATGGGAGTTCTGTATACCAAGTTTGGTTCAATTTCATCTTTGGCGGAGTTCAGAATGCTATTTGATTGTAGGTTAACTATAAATCCCTGCAACTCCCAAATGACAAAATCAACCCCTCCAACCCCGCCAGTAGTCAAATTTGGGTGTATTGGGTATTTGTGCCGTTTAGTCCAGTGAATGAAAATACATCCTGCAGATCAGATATTTACATTACGATTCATAACAGTAGCAAAATTACAATTATAAGTAGCAACGAAAATAATTTGATGGTTGGGGGTCACCACAACATGAGGAATTGTAATAAGGGGTCACGACATTAGGAAGGTTGAGAACCACTGTCCTATAGGAAACTGGAACTCCCAAAGACCAAAACATAACAGATAACTCGAAATGGTATTTATTGTTCACAATGAGTTATCTTTCTCAGGCATAAGCTTGATGTTTCAACAGGGATAAAAGAAATATACTTTACAGTCTCTGAAGTCCAAGGAGTTTGTAGCTGAGAAGCTTTTCCTGTTTCCTCTTTCCTCAATGGCTGTGAACCACAACTCCAGTTCAAATGGCCTATGTTTGAAGACTCAGGATCTTCCTCTGGTGCAAAAAGAACCAATTTGAAGGCGCTTGAGACTTCCGTCGTTCAGGTTGGTCTGAACATGGAGCATAAGTCTCAAGGGTAAAAAACCTCAGAACTGGTGCTGAGAGGTAATTTTTAGCAGGGGCTTTTAGAGCCAAGTCTCTTACGTCCATCCGATAGAAACTCTGATGGCAGAATGAAAAGGGAAGCACTTCCCTTTGGAGCCAAACAATACTGATTGACGGCTATAAGTAACCAATCAATCCAACTTATACATAAGCAGGGTAAAAAGGCAGGATTAAGCATGATACAACAGTTTAAATCTTGCAACTAACAGTTCTACACATAGGTGGCGCCACTCGCGGCGTCACACTGTGTGTTGTTTGATGACATCCAGCAGGCTCCATCCTCCCAGTAAAATAATAATAATAATAATAATAATAATAATAATAATAATAATAATGTGCAAGGAAGCTGAAGAAACCATTGATCATATCCTCAGCTGCTGCAAGAAAATCGCACAAAGGGACTACAAACAGAGGCACAACTCTGTGGCCCAAATTATTCATTGGAACTTATGTCACAAGTACCACCTGCTAGTAGTAAAGAATTGGTGGGATCATAAGCCTGCAAAAGTAGTATTTATTCATTTATTTATTTATCTTGCTTATATACTGCTGTTCTCAGCCCGAAGGCGACTCACAGAAGGCTGAGAGGAGATATGATAGCCATGTATAAATATGTGAGAGGAAGCCACAGGGAGGAGGGAGCAAGCTTGTTTTCTGCTTCCTTGGAGACTAGGACGCGGAACAATGGCTTCAAACTGCAAGAGAGGAGATTCCATCTGAACATTAGGAAGAACTTCCTGACTGTGAGAGCCGTTCAGCAGTGGAACTCTCTGCCCCGGAGTGTGGTGGAGGCTCCTTCTTTGGAAGCTTTTAAGCAGAGGCTGGATGGCCATTTGTCAGGGGTGATTTGAATGCAATATTCCTGCTTCTTGGCAGGGGGTTGGACTGGATGGCCCAAGAGGTCTCTTCCAACTCTTGATTCTATGATTCTATGATTCTATGATTCTATGGTTCACAACACAAGAGACAACAAAATTCAATGTTATAGTATAAAAGCAGTTATCAACTTAATAAAGTTGCACAATTAATAACAATAAACAATTATCAATTAACAATTACTACAATAGCCATTCACTATCGTCTCATCATCAAAACATGATCCAGATTCGTCATCCAATGATCCATTCCAGTGTTCATTAACCAATAATTGCACTCATTATTCGAACGCCTGCTCGAATAGCCAGGTCTTCACTTTCCTGCGGAATACCATTAGAGATGGTTCTAGTCTAATGTCGGTAGGGAGGGCGTTCCACAGCCGAGGAGCCACCACTGAGAAGGCCCTATCTCTCGTCCCCACCAGACGTGCTTGAGATGCAGGCGGGATCGAGAGCAGGGCCTCCCCGGAAGATCTCAAAGTCCTGGTGGGTTCATAGGCAGAGATGCGGTCGGATAGGTAGTTTGGGCAGGAACCGTTTAGGGCTTTAGTAGAAAATGAACATGCAAAAGTACTGTGGGACTTTCGAATCCAGATTGACAAAGTTTTGGAACACAATACGCCAGACATCACGATTGTGGAAAAGAAAAAAGTTTGGATTATTGATGTCACCATACTGGGTGACAGTCGCATTGAGGAAAAACAACAGGAAAAACTCAGCCGTTATCAGGACCTCAAAATCGAACTGCAAAGGCTCTGGCATAAACCAGTACAGGTGGTCCCAGTCGTTATCTGCACACTGGGTGACGTGCTAAAAGATCTCAGTCGGCATTTGGAAACAATAAACATTGACAAAAGCACGATCTGTCAACTGCAAAAGGCCACCTTACCTGGATCTGTGTGCATCATTCGAAAATACATCACACAGTCCTAGACACTTGGGAAGTGTTTGACTTGTGATTCTGTGATATGAAATCCAGAATTTTGCTGTGACATACTGTGTTTTTGTGTCAGTAAAATAATAATAATAATAATAATAATAATAATAATAATACTTTATATGTTTTCTGGTTTGTGAATAGTTTGTGTTCATCCTTGCTGGCTAGAAGACACCTGGGGAGAGGAGACTTGTTACAAGTCTCAACATGTTAATTGTCACCATTTCCAATTACCCTAATAAAAAAATGCACATTTAGAGTGGCACTTCAGTCAATAATAAGCTTCCAACATGCCCCTTGGTGTTTCACCAAATTTTCCAATCTAAGCTTGGAAGCAGAGATTATTATAGCTAGAAAAAAAGGAGATTTCTATGCAACATTGGTAGCTTCTTTGTTCAATTTTTTCTTTAAAAAAAATCAACAGAGGAATTAATGGGGATAACGTAAATTTACTGTTTAAAAGTAATGAATTGCTTGTTGCAGAAATTCATTTTTGTAATTTGTTTAAAAGGTTATTCATTAAGTTGCTCACTGTGATTGTTACTTTTTAAAAAAGAAAAAGAAAAGAGGACTGAGATGGGAATGGAGGAAAACTTACAGTAGTCCTTTATAAAAAGCCTTTGCAAAATAACTTAGAAAAGAAGCAATGCTACCAGTAATGTTATTTTTAGGCTTGTGCGTGGATCAGATTTATTGTATGTGAACTATAAATCCCAGCAATTACAACTCCCAAATGACAAAATCTTTTTTTTTTTTTGAGTGAAGGACATACATTGGGTTGTTAGGTGTCTTGTGTCCAAATTTGGTGTCAATTCGTCCAGTGGTTTTTGAGTTCTGTTAATCCCACAAACGAACATTACATTTTTATTTATATAGATTATTTATTTATTTACAGTATTTATATACCGCTTTTCTCACCCGTAGGGGGACTCAAAGCGGTTTACACATAAATAATGGCAAAACTTCAATGCCTTACAACTACAATAGTAAAACCACACTTTAAACATAAATCAAATTAAAAACAGTACATCACCAAATATCAAAAGTTATTAAAACCATAAAACAATCTCATCAGTCGAGTCGCTGTTCCAGTCCTTGTCCCAATAAAAGCTGCATACATCTATTGTCCGAAGGCCTGGTCCCAGAACCATGATTTTAATTTTTTTTCCTAAAGGTCAGGAGTGAGGGAGAAGATCTCACCTTCTTTGGGAGTGTGTACCATAGACGGGGGGCCACAGCTGAGAAGGCCCTGCTCCTCGTCCCCACCAGCCGCATTTGCGCTGTTGACGGGAGCGAGAGCAGGGTATCCCCCGATGATCTTAAATTGCGAGGTGGGATGTAGGGGCAGATGCGTTCGGACAAGTAAGCTGGGCCCGAACCGTATAGAGCTTTATAGGTCAAAACCAACACTTTGAATTGGGCTCGGAGATGGACTGGCAGCCAGTGGAGCTGGCATAACAGGGGAGTGGTATGCTCCCTGTATGCCGCCCCGGTTAGTAATCTGGATGCCGCGCATTGAACTAACTGAAGTTTCCAAAACATCTTCAAAGGCAGCCCCATGTAGAGCGCGTTGCAGTAATCTATTCGGGATGTAACCAGAGCGTGGACCACTGTGGCCAGATCAGCCCTCCCAAAGTACGGGCGCAGATGGTGCATGAGTTTTAACTGTGCAAATGGGCCAAAACATTTGCATCAATAGGAGCATAATGGGATCTAGGGAAGTCATGCTACCCCTCTATTCCGCTTTGGTTAGACCACACCTGGAATATTGTGTCCAATTCTGGGCACCACAATTCAAGAGAGATATTGACAAGCTGGAATGTGTCCAGAGGAGGGCGACTAAAATGATCAAGGGTCTGGAGAACAAGCCCTATGAGGAGCGGCTTAAGGAGCTGGGCATGTTTAGCCTGAAGAAGAGAAGGCTGAGAGGAGATATGATAGCCATGTATAAATATGTGAGAGGAAGCCACGGGGAGGAGGGAGCAAGCTTGTTTTCTGCTTCCTTGGAGACTAGGACGCGGAACAATGGCTTCAAACTACAAGAGAGGAGATTCCATCTGAACACGAGGAAGAACTTCCTGACTGTGAGAGCTGTTCAGCGGTGGAACTCTCTGCCCCGGAGTGTGGTGGAGGCTCCTTCTTTGGAAGCTTTTAAACAGAGGCTGGATGGCCATCTGTCAGGGGTGATTTGAATGTAATATTCCTGCTTCTTGACAGGGGGTTGGACTGGATGGCCCATGAGGTCTCTTCCAACTCTTTGATTCTATGATTCTATGACAAGCAATGCCTAAAATGACAGGAAGGGGAGCCTGGGAAGTTCCCTCCATAATGGGCTGGATAGAATGCTTCTTTAACCTTGTTGCTGAAACCAGGCTCCCTTGAAGGGAAGAAAGGAAAGGGTTCCAGGAATGGAAAGGGGAGCCACTGGGCGGATCTAGCTGTATTTTTCGGATGAGGAGCAAAAAAGGCTACCTGGCTAGCCACCTTTTTTTGGGAGGCATATGGAAATGGATGTGGGGCCTACTGGAATCTGGGCAGCAGAAATGAATTGAGGTTCAGCTGAAATGCACAAGCCTATTCATTTTATTCCTATGGGTTCGGTTACTTTTCAGTGCCACCTTGTTAGACCCTTGTTGCCAAAAGCTATTGTATTAGATAACTGACATGTTAACGTTTTATTTCCAGGTTCTTGATTTGCTCCTCTTGGGACAAGCTATCCATCTGAATAAATAGAAAGATTGTCTTGTCTGTCACATCCAAACAAAGAGAAATCTTTTTAACCCAGAGGACAAAAAGATACAGCATTATCAACTCAGTGCTTAGTTGCCCAAGACTTTTCCTTCTGCCAAAGAAATGGCAGATTGTTGATGAATTATGTTGAAGGGAACACTTTCAGGTTGAATAGAAATTAAAGAGCCCCCCATTTACTGCTTAAAAGTACAAACTGCCAAGATCTGGAGTGAGAAGAATTTAGATCTGGGTTGACTTGGAGACCTCTGGGTGGGATGGGATCAGCAAGAATTTCTGACTCCCAGTTGTTTAACAATGATAGGAGCAAAATGACCTTCTCTAACCCTAAATTATATTAAAAAATAAAGATGTAGTAGGGTGAGTTGGGCCAGTAAATAGTCTGTGGACCATGTTGTTATTGTTCATTTGTTCAGTCGTCTCCGACTCTTCATGACCTCATGGACCAGCCCACGCCCGAGCTCCCTGTCGGCCGTCACCACCCTCAGCTCCTTCATGGTCAGTCCAGTCACTTCAAGGATGCCATCCGTCCATCTTGCCCTTGGTCGGCCCCTCTTCCTTTTGCCTTCCACTTTCCCCAGCATAATTGTCTTCTCTAGGCTTTGCTGTCTCCTCATTATGTAGCCAAAGTACTTCAACTTTGTCTCTAGTATCCTTCCCTCCAATGAGCAGCCGGGCTTTATTTCCTGGAGGATGGACTGGTTGGATCTTCTCGCAGTCCAAGGCACTCTCAGAACTTTCCTCCAACACCACAGCTCAAAAGCATCTATCTTCCTTCGCTCAGCCTTCCCTAAGGTCCAGCTCTCACATCCGTAGGTGACTACAGGGAATACCATGGCTTTGACTAGGCGGATCTTTGTTGCCAGTGTGATGTCTCTACTCTTTAGTATTTTATCGAGACTGGACATTGCTCTCCTCCCAAGAAGTAAGCGTCTTCTGATTTCCTGGCCACAGTCTGCATCTGCAGTAATCTCTGCACCTAGAAATACAAAGTCTGTCACGGCCTCCACATTTTCTCCCTCTATTTCCCAGTTGTCAATCATTCTTGTTGCCATAATCTTGGTTTTTTTGACGTTTAGCTGCAACCCGGCTTTTGCGCTTTCTTCTTTCACCTTGATTAGAAGGCTCCTCAGCTCCTCCTCGCTTTCGGCCATCAGAGTGGTGTCATCTGCATATCTGAGGTTGTTAATGTTTCTTCCAGCAATTTTCACCCCAGCTTTGCATTCATCAAGCCCCGCACATCGCATGATGTGTTCTGCATACAAGTCTGTGGACCATGTGGTCCTCTAATTCTTTAATTCTATTGCCCTATTTATGCTAATACTTAAATTGGGGCCACACAATACTCATACAGGTTCTGATTGATCTTCCACCTCCACTAGTTTTAATTTTGCCACATTTAGTAGAAATGAAAAAATAAGAGTGTTGTCAGTGTTCATGATTAGAGACACAAAACTCCTGTTCAGCTTTACATCTCAATGCAGCAATATTAGAACTCAGGGGATTGGCTGGATTGAATTGGATGAAACGAGAATATAAATGGCATATTCTGTTCATGCTTATGTCTGAGTAGAGCTATTGTGGATTTGCCTTTTGCTCCAGGTGTCTTTTGGTAGATTTTAGAGTTCTAATGAAATACAAAGCAGTTCCCATAAACTTCAGGTTTGCTAAACCTGGCCCAAGCTTGTGTTTGTTTAGAATCATAGAAATTTGAAGAGACATCTTCTCCAATCCCCCGCTTTTGAAGAAAATCCATATCTAATAGAATAGTTACAAAGAATCACGGGGTTGGAAGGAATCCCATCACCTTCCAAGGCAATCTATCCCCCCTCATAGAATCATAGAATCAAAGAAATCATAGAATCAAAGAGTTGGAAGAGACCTCATGGACCATCCAGTCCAACCCCCTGCCAAGAAGCAGGAATATTGCATTCAAATCACCCCTGAAAGATGGCCATCCACCCTCTGTTTAAAAGCTTCCAAAGAAGGAGTCTCCACCATACTCTGGGGCAAAGAGTTCCACTGCTGAACAGTTTTCACAGTCAGGAAGTTCGTCCTAATGTTCAGATGGAATCTCCTTTTTTGCAGTTTGAAGCCATTGTTCTGCATCCTAGTTTCCAGGGCAGCAGAAAACAAGCTTGCTCCCTCCTCCCTATGACTTCTCACATACTTACACATGGCTATTATCTCTCCTCTCAGCCTTCTCTTCTTCAGGCTAAACATGCTCAGCTCTTTAAGTCACTTTTCATAGGGCTTGTTCTCCAGACCCTTGATCATTTTAGTCGCCCTCCTCTGGACACATTCCAGCTTGTCAACATCTGTGCTGTCCGCCCAGACACTATAAAAAATAAAACTTTGACGTGCTTCCCTCTATTGCTGAGAGAACTGCAGTTGTCTATCTTTTTTTTTTTAAATATTTTTATTGAGGTATTTCCTTACAGATATATAGGTAAAAGTAGGGGGTAGGAAATATTAGGGTTCAAGATAGGAAAAAGGTCAGACGGAACAACTGGGTTGGGAAGGGGGGGGGTGTGAGACTAGGTTGGGGAAGAAGGAAATGGGAGATGTATGGGATCTGGGGTGGGAAGGGGGGGGGGTGGATGTGATGTGATGAGGGTCTTCTGACTTCCTTTATCTCCTTCTCTCTGGTTCAGTCTTTTTTATTTTCTTCCTTCTTCTGAAAAGTCATTCTTCCTCTCCTTTTGTGTCTTTCCTATTTTGGTCGGCTGATGCGTAATCCTCAAATAGCTTTCAGTCTGTTTTTCTCATTGGTCTTCCATATGAGTGTTTTAATGCAAAGGTCAGTTTGTCCATATCTTTGATTTCCTTCACCTTGCTTAACCATTCGTCCTTTGTGGCTACGTCTTTCTGTTTCCATTTCTTTGCCAAAACTATTCTTGCTGCTGTGATACAGTAATTGAACAAAATATCCTTATTCTGGTCTAGTTCCACTTCTTCATCTGTTATTCCCAATAAAAAGTATTCTGGTTTCGTCTGAATCTTTGTTTTTAAGATCTTCTCGCATTCTTGTTTTATCATTTTCCAATATGTATTAATTACAGGGCACGTCCACCACTGCAGTTGTCTATCTTGAAACCTTAAGATACTAAGCAACTGAGACTAGTACTTGTTTTAAATATCAAAAAGAATATTTATTTACACGAAGTCCTTGAAGACTTGGCACAGATCATTAAGTTACAATCAAACAGTCAATAAATGGACAATAAATGGAACTTTAGAAATATTCTTTCCTTTCTATAGTTACAGAGGCAACCCCTTTCTCCAGATAAGATTCTGGAATCTTAACACCCTAATTTTAAGCTGTTGTGGTTTAGAAAGAAGCAGGTTCTTTCCCTATCTATAACTTAAAGTTAGTTCAGGAGACTAAGGAGTGCCAACTCTCTCTATAACTATATATTCAAAACACAATTTACTATCTATACTAGCTCAGTATAGCTTAATACTTATCTATAAAGTAGTCTAGGTTAAAGTAGTTTTTGCAATGGTTTTCCAGAGCTTAGCTGCATAGCCGTCTGCATGCCTGAAAGTCCTTCCTCAAACTGAATAGGGCAGGGAGGATTCCAAAATGGAGGTTCTTCCCCAGGAGCAGGGGCGGGCTCAAAGGGCTGCTCCCTAGAACAATCATTGCAAAGAAGACCTGAAGACTAGCTTTGCAGACTGGCTTTGCAAATTCTGACTGTTAACCTCCAGGCCTTGCAAACTGCAGCAGCCCTGGGACAAAATGCAAAAGAAAGCAACCTTAAGCAGCTGAGAGGTAAGGCAAACCCGGATCCTGGGGGACGGAACAACATCTCCCTTCAATTGTGGTGCCCAAAACTGAACACAGTATTCCAGATGTGGTCTAACCAGGACAGAAGAGAGGGGTAGTATGAGTTCCCTGGATCTAGTCACTATAATCTTATTGATGCAGGCCGAAATCCCATTGGCTTTTTTGCTGCCACATCACATTGTTGGCTCATGTTTAATTTGTTGTTCACAAGGACTCCAAGATCTTTTTCACACATACTGCTCTCGAGCCATGCATCCCCCATTCTGCATCTGGTCTTAAACACTTAGTAAGTTCATTCTGGGTAAACCCACGCACATAATTGACTCGGATATCATCCCACTTAATTGATCGTCTCAGACACCAAGTTCTGAATGACCTTGAAGTCATTAGATTCTATGAATGGTATCTCTTTGACCATGCTAAAATGATATCAACTACCTCCTTTGAATAGCCTCAGTAATGTAACATGTACATCTCAATTTCCACAGGATCAACATTAACCAGTTTGGATCTTGATGAAGTATTAGACCTTGATTAATCAAATCTTGCCTTTGTGGCAACTGCCATGGTCTTTTGATGAACATCTGGAACAGACTCCGGAACCACGGACAGCGCAGCCAATATGGAGCTATAAACACCGCTGCAGTTCTTTTGATCTAAATCCTTGCCAACGCCTTTTGAATAATTGGTAGAGGAAGACATGCATAATGGACGGCAGGAAGCCAAAGCATTGCCAGAAAACCATGCTGTTCTTGCTTTTTTGCTTCCATCTATGGTAAAATAGCTACTTAATTTCCAGAGGTGAACAAATCAATCTGGAATGTTCCAAAGGATGTGTCTAATGTTCAAACAGTTTCTGAAGTTTCCATGATTAATTGTGTGCCTGTTCAAATAGTCTGCATGCACACTCAGGCACACTGCTGTAATTGACTTCAAAGTTGCCTTTGTCCACTGAAGTATCCTGTTTTTTTGTTTTTTTAGGCTTATGGAGCATATTCTTCCTTTGGTTGCAAATATAAGATTTCACCATGAAGTGTCCATACACACTTGAACATGTATGCCTTTGATCATGACTGCCCATCCCATTGCTGCACACTTTCAAGTTTTGCTGTGTCTCAGATCTATGCAGGTCCATTTCCCTTGAACTGAATGGCCTTCTCAAGAAGGTCCCCACCTAGGGAGACTCACATCCATGGCTACCGTTATTCTTAGCTGGTTCAAGAATTATATCACCTTGTTTAGTCGCTACTTCGTTCTTCGGATCCCCTGTCCAGATACATTACATTGCTCTCTCACCCAGTGTTTTTAAACTTTTAATTTCTGTAACTGGCCTTGCCATTGTGACCAATATTCTGTGTTCAAATATTGTGATTATAGGGTTGTTGCAGGCATTTCCGGGCTATATGACCATGTTCTAGAGGCATTTTCTCCTGACGTTTCGCCTGCATCTATGACAAGCATCCTCAAAGGTAGTTGGAAGTAGGAAAATGGGTTTATATATCTGTGGAATGATCAGGGTGGGACAAAGGACTTTTTGTCTGCTGCAGCTAGGTGTGAATGTTTTAACTGACCACCTTGATTAGCATTTAATGGCTTGGAAGTGCCTGGGAGGAATCTTTTGTTGAGAGTGATTTGATCTTGTAAGAGATCTGATGTTCTACTGGTAGCCAATGCAGTTGTTGCAGAATCGGTGCAATATGGGATCTTATAGATGATCCCGCTAGCAGCCTGGCCGCTGCATTTTGGACCATCCGAATCTTCTGGGTTGTTGACTTCGGAAGGCCGGCATATAAGGCGTTGCAATAGTCCAACCTCGTGGAGATATATAGGTCATAGTAATTAGAGATATATAGGTCATAATAAGCACTTTGAATTGGAAATGAACTGGTAGCCGTTGGAGCCATTCCAACAAAGGAGTAATATGCTCCCTATGCCCGATCCCATCAGCATGCTGGTGGCATCATTTTGAAACCACTGAAGTTCCGTCTGCCACTGTTAAAAGCCTTGGGGTTGTGTTTTACTCATTGCTGATGATGGAGGCCCAGATCACTGCCATAAGGAAGCAGGCCTTTTTTCATTTTCGCCAGGCAAGGAAATTGGCATCCTACCTTTCGGTAGAAGCATTGGCAACGGTAATCCACGCAACAGTCACCACGAGGTTGGACTATTGCAACGCCTTATATGCTGGTCTTCCGAAGTCAACAACCCAGAAGATTCGGATGGTCCAGGCTGCTAGCAGGATCATGTATAAGATCCCATATTGCACCGATTCTGCAACAACTGCATTGGCTACCAGTAGAACATCGGACCTCTTACAAGATACTGATCCTGACATTTAGAGATCAAAATGGCCAAGAACCTTTATATCTTAGGGACCGCCTCATTCCTTTTTTCCATCAAGAAAATCTCCTATACATACCGGGCCCTAGGAAGGTACACCTGGAAGCTACAAGGCATAGAGCTTTTTCGACCTATGCTTCAATTCTGTGGAACTCATTGCCTCCATATATTAGAGCAATGTCGGAGTTGCGACCTTTTGTAAAGGCGCTCAAGTCTTGGCTGTTTGGTTGTGCATTTAAGTAAAGTGATCAGATCTAATTTGCCAAATAGTCACAGTTGAATGTTCTTATGTTGAATGTTTTTTATATTGTGTAAATGCTATTTTAAATTGTAAGTCGCTTGGGACACCTTGATGGAGAGCGACTAATTAAGAAATAAAGTGAAGTGAAGTGAAGTGTCTGAAGAGTTTCCAAAGCCAATCCCATGTAGAATGCATTACAGTAGACCCAATGTGGTGTAATCAAGGTTCATTTTACAATAACCAAATCTGGCTTCTCAAGAAAAGGACACGCTCAAGTTAACTATACAAATGCACCACTGTTGAAAACCTGCACATACAGCATCAGGATTGTGTCCAGAAGAACACTGAAACTGCTATCCTGTGATTTCAGGGGAAGTATAACAGGCTGAGTCCCTACATCCTTGTTCTGCCTTTTAGCCAAGAGTCAACCTCTGTCTTGTCTGGATTAAGTTTCAGTTTGTTTGCCCTAATTCAGTCCATTATTGGCAATAGACCTGACTTCAGAGAGCTTCCTTGGAATCCAATAGGAAGGAGAGCTAGAGTTGGGTGTCATCAGCATATTTTGACACAGAAGCTTCACATCTCTCAGGGATTTCATGTCGATATTATACAGATTCCCTTTAATGCTCTGAGCCATCACAGCCATGTGATGTAGGGACAAAACTGTAGGGATGAGCAGGGTGATTTTCATTTCCCTTTCTCTAATAATTCTGTGTTATACTAGCTTCCTCTTGCTTTGTCAGATGCCAACAGAAAGTCACCTGTGTCACCCCTGGTACAAACATTTTCTGATCTTGGGTGATTTCCTCATTAGGAGGGCATGCAGGGGCGGCTCAACCCATACGCAAAGTAAGCACTTGCAGTATAGTTGATTTTGCTCAGGGGTGCTCTTGAGGCGCTCTTGGGGGAAAATAGACCTTGACACATGTGAGTTGTAGTTACTGGGATGTATAGTTCACCTACAATCAAATAGCATTCTGAACTCCACCAATGATGGAATTGAACCAAATATGAAACACAGAACTCCCACGACGAACAGAAAATATATACAAGTGATTGGTTGGGGGCACCAAAATACCATGGAAAATGACCTAGGGCCGCCTCTGAGGGCATGAGGTTTGAGAAAATCTCTGGTACCTCTCTATTGTGGACCCAGGTTCTGAAAGGTCAGAACCTGGGCCCACAAAACTGTAGGGATGAGCAGGGTGGTTTTCATTTCCCTTTCTCTAATAATTCTGTGTTATACTAGCTTCTGCTTGCTTTGTCAGATACCAACAGAAAGTCACCTGTGTCACAAACATTTTCTGATCTTGGGTGATTTCCTCATTGCTTTTCCCCGAGTGTAAATGTCATATTTAGTTCTACATAATGTGTGTATGAGAATGTGTGAAGAATAGAAGCAAGATAAACAGCTTTCTTCTTGGCACCTAAACTTGGAAAATTCAAATGCTAGCAGACCCAAGTAAAGCTGTTGTTTTTCTGGTCCAGACACAAAGCCAGAAATAAACCGCTAGACTCCTGATTTCTTTCAGTGTTTTTTTTTTTTAAATCATCAAATGATTTCAATGAGTTAAATATTTTAATAAGACTGTCACAGGTTACTCAAGAAACATATACACTTCTCTTGTTTGAACTCCCTATGTTATCTCATCTTTGTTATTTGCTGAAACATTAGTTGATTTCTTTCTAGGTATTAGGACTTTCTGCAAATGTGAGTGCCTCTTCCTGCATCAATTTTGACATCAGTCCCATGAAATCATTTTTTTTTTTGCTGATAAGCAGCAGTGGGAAGGAGTTGGTCAGCATGAAGAACAGATTATTTATTTATTTATTTGCTATATTTGTATACCGCTCTTCTCAGCCGTCGGGCGACTCAGAGCGGTTCACAATAGCAAAATTCATAGAATCATAGAATCAAAGAGTTGGAAGAGACCTCATGGGCCATCCAGTCCAACCCCCTGCCAAGAAGCAGGAATATTGCATTCAAATCACCGCTGGCAGATGGCCATCCAGCCTCTGTTTAAAAGCTTCCAAAGAAGGAGCCTCCACCACACTCTGGGGCAGAGAGTTCCACTGCTGAACTGCTCTCAGAGTTAGGAAGTTCTTCCTCATGTTCAGATGGAATCTGTAGTTTGAAGCCATTGTTCCAAGTCCTAGTCTCCAAGGAAGCAGAAAACAAGCTTGCTCCCTCCTCCCTATGGCTTCCTCTCACATATTTATACATGGCTATCATGTCTCCTTTCAGCCATCTCTTCTTCAGGCTAAACATGCCCAGCTCCTTAAGCCGCTCCTCATAGGGCTTGTTCTCCAGACCCTTGATCATTTTAGTCACCCTCTTCTGGACACATTCCAGCTTGTCAGTATCTCTCTTGAATTGTGGTGCCCAGAATTGGACACAATATTCCAGGTGTAGTCTAACCAAAGCAGAATAGAGGGGTAGCATTACTTCCCTAGATCTAGACACTATGGTCCTATTGATGCAGACCAAAATCCCACTGGCTTTTTTTGCCACCACATCACATTGTTGGCTCATGTTTAACTTGTTGTCCACGAGGACTCAAAGATCTTTTTCACACGTACTCCTCTTGAGCCAGGCATTATCCCCCATTCTGTATCTTTGCATTTTGTTTTTCCTGCCAAAGTGGAATATCTTGCATTTGTCACTGTTGAACTTCATTTTGTTAGTTTTGGCCCATCTCTCTAGTCTGTCAAGATCATTTTGTATTCTGTTCCTGTCCTCTGGAGTATTGGCTATCCCTCCCAATTTGGTGTTGTTTGCAAACTTGATGATCCTGCCTTCTAGCCCTTCACCTAAGTCATTAATAAAGATGTTGAACAGGACTGGGCCCAGGACGGAACCCTGCGGCACTCCACTTGTCACTTCTTTCCAGGATGAAGAGGAAGCATTGGTGAGCACCCTCTGGGTTCGTCCATTTAACCAATTACTGATCCACCTCACCGTAGTTTTGCCTAACCCATATTGGACTGGTTTCCTTGCCAGAAGGTCATGGGGGACCTTGTCGAAGGCCTTACTGAAATCCAGGTGCGCTACATCCACGGCATTCCCCGCATCTACCCAGCTTGTAACTCTATCGAAAAAAGAGATCAGATTAGTCTGGCATGACTTGTTTTTGATAAATCCATGTTGACTATTAGCGATGACCGCATTTGTTTCTAATCATCATCATCATTATTCCTATCCCGCATTATCTCCCTAAAAAGCAGCGGATACTAAAACAATACACTACACTACAATTTAAATGTTCTATTTTGATGTGTATTACAAAAAAAGTCATTTTCATCAACACTAGAAAAGTATTATAATGTAAAAGCCAAATAAAAATTACATCCAGCATCATCAGATTTCAGACCACAATAAGATAACACCACATGTGCCATTGAAGAATTATTTCTTGAAAACATCATCAGGGAAGGTAGCGAACCCCATGGGGAGGCCTCTTGGTTAGCATATAAAATATTTCTAAATTAAATATGCAAAAAATCATCCTTTGTCTTCATGCCTCTAGCTTGTCCCAAATTGTAAGCACGCTTCTCGGCTAGTGCAATTGTCCAATCAGGAACACATGGATAAAGTTGTTCAACATCTTCCGGTGTTCTGTTATTTCCATTAGTGTTGCCAACATCAGCAAAAAATTACCTCTTCTTGGTGCAAATTTGTGTTTTCACTACAAAAAAAGCATGGAGTGTTACCCAGGGTTTAATAATGGTGGCCATTTTGGGTCACACCTAGTCACTCACCTCATTTATGAATCTTTCTAACGGCAGGTGATAATGTTCTTTAATTGGTTTACATCCTTAAGATATAGTAGTACCAGCAATCATAATTTTGTGATATTAAACACTATTTTCATAACCAATAGCAAACAAGGTATGATTTTAATTGTGGCATTTAAGAAATTAAAGTGGATAAGTTAATGAATACTACAGTATTAATGGTACTGAGTAATTTCATATTAAAATATTTAACATAGCTATCTATACCCTACAATGTTTTTGCCCATGTACAATCTGAAATTCTTTCCTACTTGACAGATTTCCTATAGAACTGCAATAAAGGAGATTGAAAACAGAGCTGGAAGCCAGCCCTGTTTTGTTGCTGGAGCGGCTTAATACTGCAAATTTGTTAAGCCAAAACGCATGGATCCAAGAAACACTGCAGTGTAAATGGCTTGTCAATCACAGATGAAATCTGTATTTATTTCTCTTTCATGCACATACCTTCCAATCTGTTTATTAAGTAGGTGCCTCCAAACTCAGCTGAACAAAAGCATCTGGTATTTGATGTCAGGCACAGATGGACCATTAGTACCATGCGCTCAGTGCATTTGCCTATCCCTAGCATTCATTCTCGTCATGGCCATCACATTGAAGATATTTTCATGTCTTTTCCAAAGCAAAACAATTCCCCTGTTATCTTCAAAGCAGAAGATTTTCTAGCAGAGATCCTGGAACTGTCTTAAAGTTGTTATAAATGTCAACTACTTGAAAAATTGTGTATTTTTTTTCAAAACGCAGAATGCAATACTTTGAAATACTATTATTAATAATAACCTATTTATAATGTGACTACCATTTTTGTAGATGCTGCTCACTCAGGGGTTGTATGGCCACTCTGAGTGGAGAACACAGTGTTGCAACTCAAAGTTGGCTTCACCTTGCTTCCAAACACCACCACACAAGAGCTGTAGTTTTACAGTTTATTCAGGAAAAAATCCAAGTCAAAATAAAGAATAAGCATTGCAAAGTCCCAGAAATTAAGGTTAAATGCAGAATACAGTTCCAAAAATCTTCAGGTAAAAGCAGGAGACATAATCCCATTGGCAAAGTTCAAACCAGAGTCCCAGGTACAAGCAATGAAACATTTGCCCCAAGAATCACAATGCAAGAAATCCCAAGCGTACTGCTTTCCAGGCTAAAGTTATTCCATGAAGCTTTCAGGCTAATAAGCTATGTTGAACTGACGCTTTCACAGAGTTTCCAGAAAGCCTAAATACCTTTCTAACATCAAAACATTAGGCTCTCAGCATCATAAAAGCATTGCGATGACCTCTCACCGAGCTAGCCTCCCGTCTGTTTGCCAGACGCGAGCTCCACCTGACCAAGGTGAGCTTCTCGGGTCAAATCCTTATCTACACTTTCGGTATCATTGTGGAAAGGCACCTGCTTGTTGCCCTCCAATAGGAAACTGGAACTCTCAAAAACCCAAAACGCTGTAAATAACTCAAAATAAGTTTTATTGATCACAAAGAGTTATTTCTTTAAAGCAATGAGCTGGAAACTTCAGAGGGGTGAAGGAAAATATACGTTACAGTCTCAGTCCTGGGTCCAAGGTGTTTGAAGCTGAGAAGCCTCACCAAGTTTCCTCTTTCCTCAATGGCTGTGAATGCCGGAGCAAACCACAACCCCAGTTCAGATGGCCTATGTTTTGAAGACTCAGGATCTTCCTTTGGTGCCAAAAGAACCGGTTTGAAGGCGCTTGAGACTTCCAACGTCATTCAGGTTGGTCTGAACATGAAGCACAAGTCTCAAGGGTAAAAAACCTCAGAACTGGTGCTAAGAGGTAATTTAAATCAGGGTCTTTTAGAGTCAAGTCTCTTACTCATGTCCATATGGTAGGAACTCTGATGGCAGAATGAAAAGAAAGGAAGCACTCCCCTCCTGCAGGAAGAGGTGGAGCCAAACAGTACTGATTGACAGCTATAAGTAACCAATCCATACAACTATACATAGGCAGGTAAAAGGGGCACGATTAAGCATGATACAACAGTTTAAATCTTGCAACTAACAGTTCTATACATAGGTGGTGCCACTTGCTCCATCATACTCATTCTTACCAACAATCACCACCACCATCGGTGATCATTCATGGCCAAGTATGATTGTCTTCCAAGGGTAGAATTTTAGCAATGGGTCCGTAAGTGTCTGAAGACACCCACAGTTTCACCCACCCGGATGCTGACACCACATGGAGCAACACTGTACCAGTTCAGAATGATTAGAGAGATGGGCCAAAATTAACAAAATGAAGTTCAACAGTGACAAATGCAAGGTACTCCACTTTGGCAGGAGAAACGAAATGCAAAGATACAGAATGGGGGATGCCTGGCTCGAGAGCAGTACGTGTGAAAAAGATCTTGGAGTCCTCGTGGACAACAAGTTAAACATAAGCCAACAATGTGATGTGGCGGCAAAAAAAGCCAATGGGATTTTGGCCTGCATCAATAGGAGTATAGTGTCTAGATCTAGGGAAGTCATGCTACCCCTCTATTCTGCTTTGGTCACCTGGAATATTGTGTCCAATTCTGGGCACCACAATTCAAGAGAGATATTGACAAGCTGGAATGTGTCCAGAGGAGAGCAACTAAAATGATAAAAGGTCTGGAGAACAAGTCCTATGAGGAGTGGCTAAAGGAGCTGGGCATGTTTAGCCTGAAGAAGAGAAGGCTGAGAGGGGATATGATAGCCATGTATAAATATGTGAGAGGAAGCCACAGAGAGGAGGGAGCAAGCTTGTTTTCTGCTTCCCTGGAGACTAGGACGCGGAACAATGGCTTCAAACTACAAGAGAGGAGATTCCATCTGAACATGAGGAAGAACTTCCTGACTGTGAGAGCCGTTCAGCAGTGGAACTCTCTGCCCCGGAGTGTGGTGGAGGCTCCTTCTTTGGAAGCTTTTAAACAGAGGCTGGATGGCCATCTGTCAGGGGTGATTTGAATGCAATATTCCTGCCTCTTGGCAGGGGGTTGGACTGGATGGCCCATGAGGTCTCTTCCAACTCTTTGATTCTATGATTCTATGATTCTATGGCAGTGTATTCTCCCCTCATTCTGTGTTGGAGAATGATTTCATCACTCTTTAATCCCCCCTGACAAATTATTATGAGAAATCTTTTTTTATGTGGTCCTTTGCGAAAAACCTTTGTCCAGGCCTTGTAAATGTTAGATAGATATATTTAAAAGTACACAATAATACAAGCAGTTCCCAAGTTATGAAGAAGATAGGTTCTGTAGGTTTGTTCTAAAGCTGAATTTGTTCGTAAGTCGAAGCAGAGACCCCTTTCCCCCTTGATAATAACCCTTTCAGGAGTGAATTTCCCTTTCGAGTGGTAGGTTTCTCTCACTTCCTGCTGTCCCACTCTGTTCTTAACTATGAGTCATTTGTAGGTCAGCTGTTTGTAACTTGAGGACTGTGTGTAGATAAAAATAAAAATATTATTCTGGCCAATAGTGAGAAAATAGCTTGAATATATAATTAACATGTTTTAATCTTTCCCTGAATGTGTTATCATGGTGCTCAGTCATAATGCCAAAGTGGCATAGTTAGTTTTTAAATCACAGGCAATAATAAAGCCAAGAACATTCCATGCGTTAGCACCAAATGGGGATTGTTGATCCTATTTTTGTACAGATTGTAAATTGAATTTCTTTTGACCTTTTGTTAAACAAGTTAAAAGCTGGCTGTTTTCTTCTTCTTCTGGGCACTAATTAATTCTTGTGTTAATTTTCGGTTTGGGCAAGCAAGTGACAGTATACTTTGTTAAGCTTTGTAGGTTAGAGGTATATGTAACTGATAGGCACCCGACTATTCATTCATCCTCTCATTGTGCACTGTCTTTGCACGAAGACACAATCATTCTCGGTGATGAACATATACAGGTGGCGCTTTGGAGAGCTGTCTCAATCTAGCTTCCATTGGTTTGGGTAGAAACTTTTGCTATTCCCCCGCCTCTTGTTGCATTCTTATTTCTCCCTTTATGCTATCAGGAAAGCTCAAGCTACACATCCTGCCATAGAACCAAAATTCACAATCAGCAAAATCAATTGCCAAATTTATGTTATCTTAAAGAGTGCTTGTATGCACCCTCATCTATACACACAATAAAAGTGAAAATATGTATTTATTTATTTGTCGTATCAGAACAACCAGTCCAATTATATTACATTTCTAACAGAGCAAAGCAAACAAACAGATTACAAAATTTGTGAGTATGAGAGTTGATTAAATGTCCTTTGACCAGTATCTGGCCACTTGGAGTGCCTCTGGTGTTGCTGCAAGAAGGTCCTCCCTTGTGCATGTGGCAGGGCTCAGGGTGCATTGCAGCAGGTGGTCAGTGGTTTGCTCCTCTCCACACTCGCATGTCGAGGATTCCACTTTGTAGCCCCATTTCTGAAGGTTGGCTCTGCATCAGTGCCTTCCAGGTCGCCCAGTCCTCTGTGTGCCCAGGGGGGAGTCTCTCATTGGGTATCAGCCATTGGTTGAGGTACTGGGTTTGGGCCTGCAACTTTTGGACTCTCGCTTGCTGAGGTGTTCCAGTGAGTGTCTCTGTAGATCTTAGAAAACTATTTCTAGATTTAAGTCGTTGACGAAAATATGTATGCGTGTATGGCAAGGTCCTGCCTCCACAAACAGCTATAGCTCCTACTACTCAGGAGACACCAATGGCCCTCCCTCCAATGACATTGAAGGTTCTAGTGCAGTGGTTCTCAACCTGGGGGTCATGACCCCCAGAGGGGTCACCTGGCCATTTCAGAGGGGTCACAACGTTGACTCCTTTGGCCTTGCCCCCTCCGACTCCCTGGAATAGCTGCTGGGTCCCGGGCGCAATGCAGGAGGGCTTGGGCCAGCCAGGAAGGCTTTCCCTGCTGCCATTGCCGCCACCAGAAATGTTCTTGCTCGGGACTCACCCTGCTGCAATGCCCTCAGAACCCCCACAGCCATTCCTTGATGGCGGAGGTCCGGGGCTGAAGGAGGTGATGGTGAGGTGGAGGAGGAGGAGGAGGAGGAGGAAGCTGCATCCCTGCCTCAAGGCCTGCACCTCGATTTGGAGGCACTGCCAGATGAGAACGGAGAAGAGGAGAAAGAAGAGCCTGGACGAGAGCAGGCCTCATTACTCCTGCCCTGTGCTGTGCTCTTCCTGCCACCCTTCGAGGCCTCTGCTTCTCGTGGAAGCCTTGTAGAGAGGCGAGAGGAGTGTGGGGCAGCAGCAACAGCAATGCCTGCCTATCTCCTTCTCCCCTGGCCTCTTCCTCCTCCTCCTCTATATTTGAGGACTTCCAAATGGAGAGGAGGAGAAGGAAGACCCTGGAGGAGAAAGAGGTAAGACCTCACTGCTGCTGCCCTGTGCCACCCTCTTCTCGCCACCCTTCGAGGAGTCCACTTCTGGTGGAAGCCTTGAAAAGCAGCGAGAGGAGCTCAGGGCAGACGGGGTGCCTGTGCCCTACACCACTGGAGAAATTACACTGTATTGCACCACCTGACATCCGCCAGGAAGTAGCAACCAATAGTGAAAGGGCCATCCCCTGTTTGGATATCAACCAGCACGTCAACGGCTTAAATCAATAAATAGTTTTCTAAGATCCACAGAGACACTCACTGGAACACCTCAGCAAGCGAGAGTCCAAAAGTGGCAGGCTCAAATCCAGAACCTCAATCAATGGCTGATACCAAATGAGAGACTCCCCCCTGGATACACAGAAAACCAGGTGACTTGGAAGGCGCTGAACAGACTGTGCTGTGGCACCACAAGATGCAGAGCCAACCTTAAGAATGGGGCCACAAAGTGGAATCCTTGACATGCGAGTGCGGAGAAAAGGAAACCACTGACCACCTGCTGCAATGCAACCTGAGCCCTGCCACATGCACAATAGAGGACCTTCTTGCAGCAACACCAGAGGCACTCCAAGTGGCCAGATACTGGTCAAAGGACATTTAATCAACTACCAAGCTTGCAAACTTTGTGTTTTGTTTGTCTGCTTGTTTGTTTGTTAAAAAATGCAATGCAACTGTTTGGTCTGCCCCTGACACGATAAATAAATAAATCAGAAATGTTTTTACTAGGTGTGATGTATCATTACTAGGTGTGATGTATCATTTGTACATCATTTTAATCCAGTTTACCTGTGCTGTCGCGCGCTGGTCTCCTATAAAAGACTATAAACAGGACTTAATTTTTGTGAGCCCAACGGGACGCCGGGGTTGCCTCAGAGAGAGGTTTTTTGGGATTTTCCTGAAAAGATGGGCTTCAAAGTCTTTAAAGATGCAACAAAATCATTATTACTGAACAAATAACAAGGCTTCAACGATTGGATTCAAAGTTTTCTTAATAAACTGTTGGCTTTTTCGATCTTGGCCCCAAGGGCAGGCAACTGTTCCTTCACTGTTGGGAAAATCCCCGACCTCTCCCTGGGCAATCTGTCTCCTCTTTTGTTGGCGTGGGGCCTCTACACCCGGTCCAATCTGCTTTATGGTTGCCGCGAAGGGCCCTTACCGAACAGAGACCTTTGCAGAACTTCCAGGAGGAGGAAGATGTTCACTTCCCAGTGATGGCTGGCTGAAGCGCTGTGGGACTGGATTCCTAGCAAGAAAGCTGAGAGGCTGTAAGTTCCTCAGCAAACTGTAAAGTTCCCAGCAAAAGCTGTGCTGAGACTGTATATCCTTGGCCAGGCTATGGGGCTATTTCTCCTGGCCAAGCTGTAAATGATGAAGCCTTTTACAGGAGGTCCTGGTTCAAGTCCTGTAAGAAAGACTTCTCTGTGTGGACTGACCTAAAATGGCTCCTATTCCCTCCAAAACCCTAAAAGGGGGTGGCACTAGGGAACCTAATGATAATTGACAGGTCATTGACCCAATAACTGCAAAGTAAGGAAAGCCATCTAACTGCAAATGCATAAAACTTTAAAAAACATGCAACACTCAACAAATAGCAAGATAAGACATGGCCCGACTTACCCGGCCAAAGAAGTTGTGGTGCAGGGCATCCCCCCCCACCATTCTTGCCTCAGGGGGGCTTCTTCCTCCCAGAAGCCCCCCTCAGATGGTGGGAAGGTTTCCTGTCGGCAGGTCACTTGGCCAATGACCAACTGACCACACCTCGCTGCGGGAGAGGCCTGAGCTGGCCTCTCCCTCTTTGTGGGCAGCCTTTATAAGGCTGCCCCAGGCTCCCCAGCAGGCACTGGGGCAGCAGGCACTGGGATAACTTTTGCCCCAGGCTCCCCAGCACGCACTGGGATAACTTTTGTTGTTGTTTACCTTGTCCTAGTTACCCGTTAACAGTTACTTGTTTGTTTCATGCTTCTCGTCACAACTCCTTGTTAGTGTGGGGCATGGGCCCTGGATCTGGTTTGATATCCCCCCTAGTGGAAAGGGGGAACGGCTGGTGGTCCCAGGGGTGCCGAGTTGCGTTTGCTTGGTATTGTGCCGGCGGCACCCTGGTGTGTGCGGGATCGGGCAGTATTGGGCTGCCCGATCGTGATCCAGGACCCATGCTTGGCTGCCAACCCTTGTTCCTGTTATCAATAAATGAGTTGTGTCCATTGTTCATCCCAACATCATGTTTGAGCGTACTTCTTGGGTTGGCTGCGGGAGGTGTATCACACTTGCACATGCAAAAGCTGGAGCTCCTGGTACGGCCGTACCAGAACATTACCTTAGATCATAAGAATTTGTGTATCTTAATTTGCAATTCCATATCTTTTCCCATTCGGGGGTTCTGATTGTGCGACTTCTCAATTTCTCATTGCCATCTGAGATTTAAGAATGGAGCAGTGGAAAGGTCAAATCATAATTTCCACGTACCATTGTGTGGAAATCTCAAACTGACACACCACAGGCATTGTCACCAGGAGTCTGTCCGTAACATTGCCCATGTTGCTGAACTAAAATAGGAAAGAGTTACTAAGCCAATGGTTATATATGAGGAACGTCCCCTCATGACCCTAGGACATCACCTGAGGAGATCACTTGCTATTTGGCTCCCAACCCGACTCGTATTATATTTGTACTGTAGTAGGGATTTCTTTTTCCATCAACCTCCTGATTATAAAAGGGGACTCCAAAATTCACATGTGAGCAGCAACTGTTTGTCCTCCTCCAAGTACATTGTGGAGTGAAGCCAGTGGCAGTCACTCTCCCGCTTACTGTCCATGCCAGCTGTTGTCTACTGATTAGGAATTGGATAGCGGCTCTGTGAATGTGACGCTGCCCCGCTTCCAGAAGTCAGTCATGTGAGATGGGGCATCAGGAAATGGGAGCTGACAGTCATATCACTGCCACTCAGAGAAGCAATGGCTGTTTAAAAAAAGAAAGGCATCTTTGCAGCATGACTGACCATCCTCCCCCCAACTCATCTGCATACGCTGGGATTAGAAGTCACACAGCAATAAAGATGCCACTCGCCAGGCAACACCGATACGTCATGGATGTGATGACAGGTCCTGGATTTTCTGCCTCTTACAGCTTTATTCTTCAGCAAAGACAACAGCAAGAAAAACGGGGAAAGACGCCCACAGGCATCACAACATTCAGACTAAGAACCAGAGTAATTGGCACCCACCCTTTGTTTTCTTTTCAGCTAAACAATTATTTTCCTTCATATTTTGTGTATGTTTACCCATTACTTGCAATGCTTCTTTTAAAAATTATTTATTTATTTGCTTTATTTCTATACCGCATTTTTCAGCCTAGATTAGGCGACTCAATGCGGTTTACACAATGCAAGTTATACAGTAATATACAGTTAAAAAACACATCACACATTACAACAAAATCAACAATTATTATCAATTCCTTATCAATTCATGACGCCTCAAAACAGAACAAGATCAATTCTCATAATCCTTGTGCCATTCCTATGTTCAATTTTACCGACTTCCTGTGTTCAGTTGTTCAATTGCACTGTTTAGCCAAACGCTTGCTCGTAGAGCCAAGTCTTGACCTTCCTCCGAAACACCAGCAGCAAAGGGGCCTGTCTGATGTCTACCGGTAGGGCATTCCATAGCCGAGGGGCCACCACCGAGAAGGCCCTGTCTCTCGTCCCCACCAATTGTGCCTGTGATGCAGGCGGGACCGAGAGCAGGGCCTCCCCAGATGATCTTAATGTCCTAGTTGGTTCATAGGAGGAGATGCGTTCGGAGAGGTAAGTAGGGCCAGAACCGTTTAGGGCTTTATAGGCTAACGCCAGCATTTCAATTGTGCCCGATAGCAAACTGGCAGCCAGTGGAGCTGGCACAACAGAGGAGTTGTATGCTCCCTGAGTGCCGCTCCTGTTAGTAACCTGGCTGCCGAGCGTTGGACCATTTGAAGCTTCCGAGCAGTCTTCAAACGCAACCCCACGTAGAGAGCGTTGCAGTAGTCTATACGGGATGTAACCAGAGTATGGACTATCGTGGCCAAGTCAGACTTCCCAAGGTACGAGCACAGCTGGCACACAAGTTTTAACTGTGCGAATGCTCCCCTGGTCACCGCTGAAACCTGAGGTTCCAGGCTCAGCGATGAGTCCAAGATCACACCCAAGCTGTGAACCTGTGCCTTCAAGGGGAGTGTGACCCCGTCCAGCACAAGTTGCGACCCTATACCCTGTTCGGCCTTGCGACTGACCAGGAGTACCTCTGTCTTGTCTAGATTCAATTTCAATTTGTTCGCCCTCACCCAGACCGTTACAGCGGCCAAGCACCGGTTCAGGACCTGAACAGCCTCCTTAGTAGCAGGTGGGAAGGAGTGACAGAGTTGGACATCATCCGTGTACAGATGACAACCCTGTCATCTGTATGTGAATGTAACATTAAGGAAAATGTAACATTTTCCTTAAAATCCTATAACAAAAAATATCTGGTTCTCAATATAGTTTTTTCTGTTTATCTGTTTTTTTCTTTTCTATTTTCTAAGTTTTAAATGTACTACATTTAAAATATTCGTTGTTGGGGAGAGGGAAAGACTTTTGAGAATTTGCACTGGGTAGGATTGTGTTTGCTATGCACCAAAGATCATTTTGGCCTAGGCTGCCAGCAGGACAATATACATCTATATAAATAAAAATGTAATGTTCGTATGTGGTATTCACGGAACTCAAAAACCACTGGGGCAATTGGCACCAAATTTGGACACGATACACCTAACAACCCAATGTATGTTCTCCACTCAAAAAAATTGATTTTGTCATTTGGGAGTTGTAGTTGTTGGGATTTATAGTTCACCTACAATCAAAGAGAATTATGAACCCCACCAATGATGGAATTGAACTAAACTTGGCACACAGTTCTCCCATGACCAACAGAAAATACTGTAAGGGTTTGATGGGCAGTGTCCTTTGCTTTTGGAGTTGTAGTTCACCTACATCCAGAGATCACTGTGGACTCAAACAACGATGGATCTGGACCAAACTCTACAGAAATATTCAATATGCCCAAATGTGAACCTTGGTGGAGTTTGGGGAAAATAGAATCTTGACATTTGGGAGTTGCCGTTGCTGGGATTTATAGTTCACCTACAATCACAGAGCATCCTGAACCCCACCAAACCTCCCACACAGAACCCCCATGTGGGCCACAGCAACGTGCGGCAGGGGACGGCTAGTACATCTATATAAATAAAAATGTAATGTTCGTTTGTGGGATTAACATAACTCAAAAACCACTGGACAAATTGACACCAAATTTGGACACAATACACCTATCAGGCCAACGAGTGATCATCACTTATAAAAACACTGAAAAATACAGCAGAAGGGACTTAAAAGTAAAAAAAAACAACCAAAAATTACATTACAATGCATGCGCAAAACCACATATATACGCAAACACACACATATACACATATATACACACACAAAACACATCTAGACTGACTGGGCCACAGCAACACGTGGCAGGGGATGGCTAGTATTTCATAAATACACTCTAGGTAGATATACACTACATAGTTATAATCATTTCATACTATTTTAACAGTCTATGGACAGTTTGGTGAAAAATTTAGACAGTCATAATAACTCTCTAGTGGAGAAGCCTAGTTCTGAAGTGATCTACAAATCTTGGTTTTCCATTGAATGACAGATAAAGTAACATTGGATGATGAAATGCTGTATAGATCCACATTCTCTCTGGAAGTAAGAGTTTGACCCATAGAAGCCTTTCACCAATCTATTTGAAGGTGGCAATGTTCAGCAGTGACTGTTCTGAAAGGTATTGTTTTCCTTTTCCTACAGGCACAACCCAACTAATATCCTTTTTGCCCCAAAGTCCACAAAGACACTGCACATTCTTCCGGGCAAATGTAACAGCTGGCTTTGGATCAGATTGAAAGGTTTAATGGCTGTGCTCCTTTAATATTTGGTTCTGGTTCCTTGCTTACTTTGCCAATATATGTGTAATTGAATCATATAGCCGGTAGATGGCAGTAGGCCTCTCTGGTCATCTTCTAACAACTTCAGAAGCCCTTTGGAAGTCTTGCAGCACCTGATGGAACCAACAAAAATTGGAAAACACAATACCAGCTGGTATTAAGTTTCTGTTTCACTATAATTGGGGGTTTCATGGCTGGGGCTATGGAAAGAGCTCACAGCAATACGGTTATACAATGTGTACTTGCAATCAGTGGTACCAGCCTTCCTTACTAAGCAGCAGTGGCGTCTGAACTTCGTTGTGACTTTCAGATAATTTCATGTTCTAAAAAACAGTGTTCCCTGGACATAAAATGGCCCAGAGAGGATCAAAAGCATGGTAGAAATGCCGTCTGACCCCCTAAAGGGCATTTGGGATATAAACTTGAATTTTTGCAAGGAATGCAAAAGGGATATGTGGTTCTTCAGTGTCCTATGGGGGTCAACATGGCCCCCTAACAGTTGCTCGCACCTACTAGCTGGTGCTGTTGGTTTATATCAAAATGTAGCAGTTAATGCAGTCATAATACAATATTTTGCATCTATCATAGGACTTCATCCTGCACTGCTCCAGTGGCTTATGATACTGTAAACCACCGCCTCCTGAGAAAAATGTATAATATCACAAAGGACTACCACCTCACCCGCCTCATAGGAAACCTGCTACAAAACAGGAGCTTTTTTGTTGAGTTCCAGGGCCAGAGAAGCAGATGGCGGAAACAGAAGAACGGCCTGCCTCAGGGGAGCGTGCTTGCTCCATCCATGTTCAACATTTACACAAATGACCAGCCACTCCCAGAAGGGACAGAGAGTTTCATCTATGCTGATGATCGTGCCATTACCACTCAAACAAGGAGCTTTGAGATGGTTGAACAGAAGCTCTCCGAAGCTCTAGGTGCTCTTACCGCCTATTACAGGGAAAACCAGCTGATCCCTAATCCATCTATAACACAGACATGTGCTTTTCACCTCAAGAACAGACAAGCATCCCGAGCTGTGAGGATTACCTGGGAAGGAATCCCACTGGAGCATTGCAGTGCACCCAAATTCCTGGGAGTCATAGAATCATAGAATCAAAGAGTTGGAAGAGACCTCATGGGCCATCCAGTCCAACCCCCTGCCCAAAAGCAGGAATATTGCATTCAAATCACCCCTGACAGATGGCCATCCAGCATCTGTTTAAAAGCTTCCAAAGAAGGAGCCTCCACCACACTCCGGAGCAGAGAGTTCCACTGCTGAACGGCTCTCACAGTCAGGAAGTTCTTCCTCATGTTCAGATGGAATCTCCTCTCTTGTAGTTTGAAGCCATTGTTCCGCGTCCTAGTCTCCAAGGAAGCAGAAAACAAGCTTGCTCCCTCTTCCCTGTGACTTCCTCTCACATATTTATATATTTATAGTCCTCAATGGACTGGTACCTGACTTTAATTAACTGTACTTTCTCTGTAGGAAAAAACCCTATTTAACCTCTCCCGGGCTGTTTACTATCTATGCCTCATCAGTGTGGGTCCTACTACCAATTCCAAATGCGTCTGGGTATCAAGTAGACCTACCAGCCAAGGCTTGTAGAGA
Organism: Anolis sagrei; assembly: GCF_037176765.1. NCBI lineage: Eukaryota > Metazoa > Chordata > Lepidosauria > Squamata > Anolidae > Anolis > Anolis sagrei. The sequence continues at coordinate 60,879,763 of NC_090026.1, forward strand.
TTTCTGATGGAGTTCCATGGATCTGTAGTGTTGTCCTCCCTCAGAGAATTCTTTGAAAACCTCAGGGTTGTTTTCCCGCTGATTGCTGTGAGGCTGAGAGGCTGTGAGATCTCAGCCAGAGCCTTGAGACATTTTCCCTGGAATTTCTGTTTCTGTTTCCCTGAATGTTCTTGAGAAAAGAAGCTGGTCTACCTCCTATAGTTTAGCTTCCTTATGTGAGACTGCCCAAAAAATGGCTCCTTTCCCTCCCAGAGCCCTGAACAAGGGGCGGAACCAAAGCTTAATTATGATGGACAGGAGGCCTGCCCTATGACTGCAAACAGATAACAGAAAGAAAATAAAGTTGGAGCTCCTGGTACAGCCTAACCAGCACAAACTAATCCTGTTAATTTGCTCTGTTTCTATGATTTTTCTTATGCTGTTATTCATTATCATCTACCTTACTAAACCACTTTATCCTTTAACTCGGCTCCGGCACAGCTTACTTTTCTGAACTATCTCTCTCTACGTTCCACCTCGTAATTTAAGATCTACTGCGGAAGCCCTGCTTTTGGTCCCACCGGCGTCACAAGCGCGTCTGGTGGGGGTGGGGGACAGGGCCTTCTCAGTGGTGGCCCCTCACTTGTGGAATTCGCTCCCCAATGAGATTAGATCGGCGTCCTTCCTCCTCACTTTTAGGAAAAAACTGAAGTCGTGGTTTTGGAGTCAGGTTTTTGGAGTCAGCAGCACTTAGGCACTGAATCGGACCACAGGATTATGACAATGGGAAACGGATATGTGATTTTGATTAGGCGACTATGTTAGTATATGAGTATGTGATTTTAATTAATGTTATTGTTAATTTTTTATGTATTTGATTTTATGTTGTTGTATTGATATTATGGCATTGAATTGTTGCCTGTGTAAGCCGCCCTGAGTCCTCCCTCGGGGGTGAGAAGGGTGGGGTAGAAGCGATGTAAATAAATAATATAAATAAATAATAGTTCACGTAGTGGTTTTCCTCCCACCTCCAAAATTAGTCTGCTGTTATTGTTGTTGCTAGTTATTTTTGTTATGTTGTTTTATGCTGTTTTTACGATTGTTTAATTGTTATTGCTTTATTTTAATTGTATTCTGCCTGGGCTTGGGCCTCATGTAAGCCACCCCGAGTCCCTTCGGGGAGATGGAGGCGGGGTAGAAAAATAAACTTCTTCTTCTTCCTTCTTTCTTCCTCCTCCTCCTCCTCCTCCTTCTTCTAATCTTTCCCAAGAGAACCTAAAAGAGGCACTAACCCCGCTCTACTCTCTCTGCCGTGGCACTACCTTATAGCTATTTTGAATGCCTGGGTGGCAAAATGGCAGCATCAAGGCAGCATCATCTCTTTCCCCTCTGCAATGTGACCTTTGATTTATCCATGGGTCATATACACATTCATATTTTTGACCCCCAAACCCGCTCTCAGATTATACATGATGTCTACGTACTTATACATGAGTATATATGATAATTCATTGTGCCTGAAAACAATATTCCTGTACCTAATTCACAGTGCTACACAGAGCTTTGACATGATTACTTACAAATGACTGGTCACAATGACTGTAACACAAGGATAACTTTGCCTCTTATATAACTGTAACCTTTAGATGCTTTTGTAGTTACAGGCCTGTAGCTTCATTAAATAATGAAGCAGAGATATAGCATGACTCAAGTGTTGTCTTATGCTATGTCTTGTGTTCCGTTGCAGTTGTTGAGTTGATGCCTGTTGGATAAGCAGAGAGTGAATTTTATACAACAGGCTAAAGACCTGTAACATTAAGGTATTTAAAAAGCAATTTACTTAGGACCTCATCCGACATTGTGTTCTTTATATTGTCGAAGGCTTTCATGGCTGGAATCATTGGGTTGTTGTAGGTTTTTTCGGGCTATATGGCCATGTTCTAGAGGCATTCTCTCCTGACGTTTTGCCTGCATCTATGGCAAGCATCTCAGAGGTTGTGAGGTCCTCACAACCTCTGAGGATGCTTTCCATAGATGAGGGATAAGATAAAGATAAATGTGGTCGAGGAAACTGGATAGCCTGGTTAGGCCTGTCCAGTAAAGCTCAGGCCATGAAAAGAAGAGAAGTAGCAGAATAACTAAAAGGAAAGTAGAAATAGACAAAGGGATTATTGGGCTACTGTATGAGGAATTAATCTCCTTAACTTACAAAACAAAAAACAACCCTTATAGAAAATTGGCAACAAGAGAAAAACTTCAGTGAGAAATTAATTGTGTCTTGGATTGACAATATTCATAAAATTAAACATATGAGGATCAAGGAAACCCAAAGGAAAATAATCTCCAAATGGCATAGGACCACCCACCCAATTAGCACACATAATGGGAAATATCTCAAACAAATGCTGGCACTAGGGCTGGGCAACCACGGAAAAATTTGTTTCTAAACTCGATTCGTTTTTAGGGGGTTTTTGCGTTTCGATTTTTAAAAGAATTCCGAAATTTTTCTTTAAAAAAGTTCGAAATTTACGAAATTTCGGAAATTACGAAACAATTACGAAACAATAATGAATCGATTTGTTAATGGCGGACGCAGACTCGCAATACACTAAAAAAAACCTCCAAATGGGACAGGGGGAACTTCTGAAGCTTCCCTCTCCCTCTGTTGTTGACTGTTGGTGTGATAATTATATTTTTTTTCACTGATAAAACAAACAACAACTATAAAACTTGCACCAGACATGCGGAAATAATAACGAAACGATTTCGAAACGATTTCGAAACAATTACGAAACGAATTGAAAAATTCGTTTCGATTTTTAGTTGCTCCTGAATGGTTCAATATCGCTTCGTTATAAAAAAATAACGAATTAATAACGAATTACGAAATTAACGAACGAAACCGCCCAGCCCTAGCTGGCACAAATGTGGGGGGATAGGTACATTCTCCCACATGTGGTGGGATTGTAGAAAAATTCAGAATTATTATGGTAAAATAAGGACTGTGGTGGAAAACATAATAGGGAAAGAATTAATGTGGGATAAAGCCAGGTTCATGTCGCTCACCATAAAGGCAAAGGAAGATAATAATTGGATAGAAATCCTAAAATATATGACAGCCGCAATACAGGCCACAATAGCCCGGGGATGGAGAGACGATACAAAATGGGATTTGGAAACCTGGTGGGCTTATCTATCAGAATATATAATTAATGATTTTATCAATCAAGGGAAAAACAAGTATATAAATAGTCAAAGAGAACAAGACTGGTTTAGGAAATGGTCTGTGTTAATTGACAAAATAGACGGAGACGACAAATACAGTATTTTGAACCAGGCTTTCCACATGGTTAAATTGATGCAATGACATGATTTAGAATTGCTGTTCCAGGGGGGTGGGGGTGGGGGTGGGGGGAATGGGGGGAGGGGGGTTTGTTGGGCGATAAATAATTAAGGAATGTATAGAATGTCATTTAAGGAAAATTTACTTTTGAAATAATGTTTATTGAAATAAGTCCTGTATGGCAAAATTTTTGATAATTGTTGGGATGTATCAAAATATTTTTTTAAAAAATCGAAAAAAAATATTGTCAGAATTTCTAAAGATTCAGCTGACTTTGCAAGGGCAATAAACCTTTTTATTTTATTTTTTAAATCCACATGTCTTGTGCTTTAAACTATAAGCATAAGTATTGAAATGTTACTCTTGCAAACTGTTTCAGTAAAACAGTATAGAATTGTACTTTAAAAATTGTTATGACTATATCATGTAATGTTTAGTAGGCTATTTAGATGGGAATGTCTTCTGCCAAGTGATTTGCATTGCAACACGACAGAGAAAGAAGCTTGCATTTGGTAAATTGCTTTTCAAGAAGGGTAGGTGGTGCTAGAAGATGCCTGGTTTTGCACTAGGCATATACAACTGATTGACAATGATTGACAACTGGAAAATAGAGGGAGAAAATGTGGAGGCCGAGACAGACTTTGTAATTCTAGGCGCAAAGATTACTGCAGATGCAGACTGTGGCCAGGAAATCAGAAGACGCTTACTTCTTGGGAGGAGAGCAATGTCCAATCTCGATAAAATAGTAAAGAGTAGAGACATCAGACTGGCAACAAAGATCCGCATAGTCAAAGCCATGGTATTCCCTGTAGTAACCTACGAATGTGAGAGCTGGACCTTAGGGAAGGCCGAGCGAAGGAAGATCGATGCTTTTGAGCTGTGGTGTTGGAGGAAAGTTCTGAGAGTGCCTTGGACTGCGAGAAGATCCAACCAGTCCATCCTCCAGGAAATAAAGCCCGACTGCTCACTGGAGGGAAGGATACTAGAGACAAAGTTGAAGTACTTTGGCCACATCATGAGGAGACAGCAAATCCTAGAGAAGACAATTATGCTGGGGAAAGTAGAAGGAAAAAGGAAGAGGGGCCGACCAAGGGCAAGATGGATGGATGGCATCCTTGAAGTGACTGGACTGACCTTGAAGGAGCTGGGGGTGGTGACGGCAGACAGGGAGCTCTGGCGTGGGCTGGTCCATGAGGTCACGAAGAATCGGAGACGACTGAACGAATGAACAACAACATATACAACTGTGGGCTCTGGAGAGATCCCATTCCACCCAGTGAATGAGAATTGACACCAAGCCCTGCTATCCACCTGAGAAGAGGTGAATACAGAGGGCTTTCTCAATACTTGCAAGTCAAGACAACATAAGCAGTTGGAAAAATGGATCCAGAGAGGTCTCTTTTTTGCAAGAACAAGAAAATGGGAGAATGGGGCATGCCAATTTTTTTTCTTAGCCATTCCTAATCATATAACCATAGAATAATTGAATTGGAAGAGATCACATGGATCATCTAGTCCAACCCCCTGCCATTAAGGAAAAGCTTAATCAAAGCACCCCTGAAAGATAGATATCCAACTTCTGTTTAAAAGCCTCCAAAGAAGAAGCTTTCACTACACTCAGATGCAGAGAGTTCCACTACTGAGCAGCTCTTACAGTCAAAAGGTTCTTCCTAATATTCAGGTGGAATCTCCTTTCCTGTAATTTGAACTCGTTGCTACAGGTCCTAGTCTCCAAGGGAGCGGAAAATAAGCCTTATATATATATATATCATTATTTTAAATATATGAGATATATTTAATCTATCTCCTTTCAAATATTTAAACATGACAATCATGTCTCACCTCAACATTCTCTCCTTCAGGCTAATTATAGAATCATAGAGTTGGAAGAGATCTCATGGGCCATCCAGTCCAACCCCATTCTGCCAAGAAACAGGAAAATCGCATTCAAAGCATCCCCAACAGATGGCCATCCAGCCTCTGTTTAAAAGCTTCCAAAGAAGGAGCCTCCACCTCACTCTGGGGCAGAGAGTTTCACTGCTCAACGGCTCTCACAGTCAGGAAGTTCTTCTTAATGTTCAGATGGAATCTCCTTTCTTGTAGTTCTATATGCGACCACTTGCTCAGCTGGTTCGAGGTTTTGGGTTTGAGTGTTATCAGTATGCCGATGACACTCAGCTGGTGCTGAAGATGGAAGGCCGACCGGACTCTGTACCCGATTGTTTCCATCAGTGCCTCGAGGCCATTACTGGATGGCTGCGTGCCAGCAGGTTGAGGGTGAATCCAGCAAAGACGGAGATCCTATGGCTGGGTGGACCGGGCAGTGGGGACATCCATTTGCTCACCCTGGATGGCGAGGTGTTACGCCCGTCATCATTGGTAAAGAGTCTGGGAGTCCTTTTGGACCTTCTGCTGACAATGGAGGCCCAGGTCTCCGCCGTGAGCAGAACCGCCTTCTTTCACCTGCGGCAGGCTAGACGGCTGGCCCCCTACCTGTTCAGGGATGACCTAGCTACGGTGATCCAGGCCACGGTCATCTCAAGACTGGACTACTGTAACACCCTCTACATTGGCCTCCCTCTGTCGGTGATTCGGAAGCTCAAGTTGGTACAAAACGCAGCTGCTCGGCTTCTTGCGGGAATTCCGATGAGATGCCACATAACACCAATCTTACTACAGCTGCATTGGTTACCAATTGAGCACCGGATCACTTTCAAAGTGATGGTACTCACCTTTAAGGCCTTGCATGGTCTGGGGCCAATGTATCTGAGGGATCGTCTCACCCCCTACCAACCCCAGAGATCCCTCCGTTCTGAGGACCAAGATCTATTGGAAGTCCCCAGTGTCAAGACCTTGCGTCTAACGGCAACCAGATGCAGAGCCTTCACAGCAATAGCGCCATCAGTCTGGAATGCTCTGCCACCTGAAGTTCGTGCCCTGCGGGACTTATCAGCTTTCCGCAGGGCATGCAAGACATACCTGTTTCGACAGGCTTTTAATGTTTGATACTGTTGTTTTTAAATTGTTTTAAATTGCTTTTAAACTTTGTTAGATTTTATCTATTCTTGTAAGCCGCTCCGAGCCCCAGGGGAGTGGCGGCATATAAGTTTAAATAATAATAAATAAATAAATAAATAGTTTGAAGCCATTGCTCCGCACCCTAGTCTCACCTTGATCGCTTGCCAGTCGGTGCAGATCCAAGAGTGCTTGGTTCACACTCTTTTCTAGATGAAGGGTTGCCTCCATGGCATCAATAGTTTTGCCCCAAGAATCCTTTTCTGGTTTCTTGATATCCTGCAGAAGAACTCGTCCACCACACTGGCTCTGGAACTTCAGCAGCTTCTCAGCGTGTTCTCGCTCCTCATGCAACTGTGACCGGAAGAATTCAGCAACATGTCAAAGGGAAACATCATCCAGGTCAAAGTAGGATGACATGGAGAGGTAGACATAGCTGGTGTACAGCTCCATGTTGACCATGCGATCTATGGCAGCTTCGCAGTCGTGGTGGTAGTTCTGGCAGATTTGGGACTCCATGGCGTTCTGGACAAGGAGGCTGGAGGGAGTCAACTGGAGGATGGCTTTCTCGCTTTGTGCGAACTGGAATCAGGAAGGATCTGAAATGGGGGCTCAAAAAGAAAGGAAAGAAGGCGAAGAAGTGGTGCTGGACCAGGTCCCGTTCAAACACTGTTGAAGCAAGAACCCAGCTCATCATACTGTGGTTTTGTGTCAGTATAATAAATAATAATAATAATAATACCAACAACAACAACAACAGTGGAGGGTGGGAGCTACAGAGAATGTTCTTTGAAGTTGCTGGAGTACAAATATGATGAGTTTCTCATGGATCCTTTGTGGTGAATGTATTAAACCATATTTAGTTCCCTAGTGCTGATTATGGGGAACAACGAAGATGCTGTTTCCATATATTCAGTTAAAATCCACTGTAGCAACAACTTCTTAACACAATGTGTAATACATACATCACTTGCAGGTTCCTTTTATTCTATAAGGAAGAAGAAAACAATGCTTTGATTTTTTTTTTACGTTGAGATCTATTATCACTTTATTAAATTCAAATTTATCGCTGAATTTCTAATCAAAAAAGTGACTGTTAAAACACTATAAAATAAAACATAAATTTGACTTCGCTGAATCAAAGACACTATTAAAGGGGGAAAAATGACTTAATGGTCTGTCCAGCCTCGTAAATCTTATTGTTCATATAAAACAAGATGACAAAATTTATGTCCACCAAACCATAGTATTAATGCAGTCACAGTAGCTGGCAGTCAAAACAATTTCTTTATAATCTGATGTTTAAAAATTATGAGGGCCTATATAAAGCGATGTCTAGAAGGTAATATTTACACAGAAATGTTCTGCATAGAATCGAACTTTTGAAAGCCTGATGCCTGGAGACTCTTTCAATTGTATTTTGCCACCATGCTTCATGGGTGCCAAGTGCAGTCTTTTGCTCTGAGGAGTTCCTTCCACATAATATTATGACCTACACAATTTACATTTCCATGTTTAATGCATCTGTTGGCTAAGTGTTGACCTTTTAGAAAGCAAATGTTTTAACCTAGAAGCCAAGGTTGCCACACTTTCTCCATTAACCTCCAGTTTGTGTAGGCCTATCTAGATAGACACACATACTTCTATAGAGATAATGTTTGTACAAACAGACCTTGGCAACATTATTTTTTGGAATTGTAGTTCCCAGAATACCACCTAGGTAATACTGACTACTAGGGCTGTGTAACCATGGAAAAATGGTTACAATTCAAGGTGCTGGTTTTGGCCTACAAAGCCCGGACCCAATTCAAGGTGCTGGTTTTGGCCTACAAAGCCCTAAACGGTTCCGGCCCAAAATACCTTTCTGACTGCATCTTGGCCTACGAGCCCACGAGGACTTTGAGATCGTCTGGGGAGGCCCTTCTCTCGATCCCGCCTGCCTCACAGGCACTTCTGGCGGGGACGAGGGAGAGGGCCTTCTCGGTGGTGGCCCCCCGGTTGTGGAACACTCTCCCTGCACACATCAGACAGGCGCCCTCCCTCATGTCCTTTCAAAAAAGCCTTAAGACATGGCTGTTCGAGAGGGCATTTAATTAAGTGCTAAAACAATACAGTAAAGAGGACTGGAATGGAACAAGGAATATGAGACTGGTTATGATTCCACTATGAGACGAAGCGGATTTTTAGTGTAGTCTGTAATTGTTGTAGTTTATATGTTGTTGCAATTGGCTTCTTTGTAATTGTCTTTTATGTGTACTGTACACCGCCATGAGTCGCCCTTATGGGCTGAGAATGGCGGTTAATAAGTGCATCAAATAAATAAATAAATAAATAAATAAAAATTTATTTCTAAACTCGATTCGTTTTTAGGGGTTTTTTGTGTTTCGTTTTTTAAAAGAATTCCGAAATTTTTCTTTAAAAAAGTTTGAAATATATGAAATTTCGTAAATTACGAAACAATTACGAAACAATTACGAATCGATTCGTTAATGGCGGACGCGATTGCGCAATATGCAAAAAAAAAAAAAAAAAACCTTCCAAATGGGACAGGGGGAACTTCTGAAGCTTCCCTCTCCCTCTGTTGTTGACTGTTGGTGTGATAATTTATTTTTTATCACTGATAAAACAAACAACAACCCTAAAACTTGCACCAGACATACAGAAATAATAACGAAACAATTTCGAAACGATTTCGAAACGATTTCGAACCAATTACGAAACAATTACGAAATAAATTGAAAAAATCGTTTCGATTTTTAGTTGCTCCTGCATGGCTCAATATCGGATCGTAAGCTAATTTAAATACGAATCAATAATGAATTACGAAATTAACGAATGAAACCGCCCAGCCCTACTGACTACATATTTCTCACAGTAGCCAATCCAATTTTGGGAAATAATAAAAAAAATTCTGATGACACAACTGGTTGCTGTGTCAGTGATGAAGAGATCACGAGGAGAGTTTATCATTTTTATTATATCAAGAGCTGAAATAATACTTTCTTTGAACATACACCCCTCCAAAAAAACATGTAAGATGTGGTGGAGAGAATTCTGACTTCGACATTATTGAAAACTAAAATGTGTGAGCAAATGGCTATGCTTGACTTGATACTTTTTCTAACAGCTCCCCTCTATTTTATTATTATTTATTATTATTTACTGTATTTGTATACTGTCTTGTATACTAAATGTCCTTTGACCAGCAGCTGGCCACTTGGAGTGCTTTTACTGGTGGAAAAAGAAGTTGCTACTGGATAGAGCAGGGGTCCTCAAACTTTTTAAACCGGGGGCCAGTTCACCGTCCCTCAGATCGTTGGAGGGCCGGACTATAGGTTTTTTTTAAAAAAAAATCAATAAAAAATTCCTATGCACATTGCACATATCTTATTTTGCTGTGTGGAAGGGCCCTTAGAGGGGATTCTTTCTAGCCCTCTTTAGGCAGTAATTCCAAGAGCAGAGAATGGGAAATCTTCCTATTTCTAGTCTGAACAAAATCTGGCTACCAGTATTAAAAAAACTCTAAAATAAAGAACAATACTCAAACACAGGGGAACTCCAGACAAGAAACAACAGGGCCAGCTAATCAGCTCTCAACAAAGGATTCTCCCTGAAAACTGTCAGGCTATGAAATGGTAATCAAGGTGGCCAATTGAAACATTCATACCTACCTCCAACAGACAAGAGTTCTTTCTCCCACCCTGGATCTTCCACAATTTTCCTAGCTAAAAGTTTTCCTCTGACATGAAGTCCAGTCGTGTCTGACTCTGGGGTGTGGTGCTCATCTGCATTTCTAAGTCGAAGAGCCGGCATTGTCCGTAGACACCTCCAAGGTCATGTGGCCGGCATAACTGCATGGAGCGCCAGGGCAGCCTCCCTTGGCTGGCTCATGCTGCCCATCGGGCCTGACGGATAGCGTGAGCCAGCCAAGGGAGGGGCACTGTGTGTGTGTGTGGGGGGGGGCGCTCCTCCTCCGTGGGCCGGATAAGTGTCCTTGGCGGGCAGGAAGTGGCCCGCGGGCCATAGTTTGGGGACCCCTGGCATAGAGGGACAGTGCCTTCTCTTCTCAACTTAGCTGCAGAAAGAGAAAGAGAGAAAGACCGCCTCTGATTTGGTCATAAAATCTTTCACATACCACAGACGTATTCAAAAAGGTGGAAAGCTTCACCTCCAACATTTATGAAACATGTAAGCTGCTGAGAAAGAGAAAATGAGCGTTCTGATTTTATTTCTGTTTCTGAATGCTGAGCAGTCAAGGGCTCACATAATGACTGGCAAATTCCATAATGATTTTTGCAAAACTGCAAAGGCAGACTAAAATGTAAAGATTATATTTGGTTAGGGATTGATGATCAGATTTTAACAGTGATGCTCAAAATCTCTGGCCAGCCATGTAAAAACACAAAGATCATTGTGTCCAATCAGACCTTTATGTGCAAGAGTTAAGTGGGTTTCGGACACATGAGTTGTTGTGTGCCAAGCTGTGGCCTGCCAAGTAATAACAGAATGCACTGAAGCAACACACAAAAACAAATAAACAAGGTGTCTGAAGAAATCCAGGTTTCTCTGTTCCAGAGATTCACCTGCTGGCAACACTGATCCTGCCTAAGGGAAAGGAGGCTAGGAAGGCTAAGTAAATCCCAGGGAAGTAGGGCTGGTTACTTGAAAAGTTATGAAGGAGTTCACTAAGCAGTCCTACCTGACAGAGAGAGAGAGCTACCAATTCATGCTTTATAAATAGGATTTAAACCAAAATGAACTGGAAATATGTGAAATAGACCTAGTCAAGAGTGTTTGACTTTTTACATGGTAGGACACTGCACAGGAAGCTTCAAATATGAGGAATAAACCTTTATTTACCATCTCCCGAAGGACTCGGTACGGCTTACAAGAGGCCGAGCCCAAATACAATAGTAAAAACAATAACAACAGCAGCAAAATAACTCAAAAACAAAGCAATAACATTAACAACACACAATGACGCAATTAAAATCAATGGCAGGGCTAAATGTAATAATTAAAGTGAAAAAGTGCTGGGTGTGACCAGGTGGAGTGTTTGGAGGGGGGTGGGCATGCAGATATCCTAGATCTTTGATAAAGTGCGTTGGGACATGATGCTAGGAGTTTCCCTATTCTGGGAAGGCACACTGGAACAACCACGTTTTCAAGCTCCTCCTAAAGATTGCTAGTGACAGGGCTTGCCTGATGTCCTCCAGAGTCAAGGGGCCACCACCGAGAAAGCCCTATCCCTCGTCCCCACCAATCGCGCTTGCGATGCAGGTGGGATCGTGAGCAGGGCCTCTCCAGATGAACGAAGAGATCATGTGGGTTCATACACAGAGATGCGGTCATGCAGGTAGGCGGGTCCCAAACTATTTAGGGCTTTGTAGGTAAGCACCTGCACTTTGAATTGGGACCGGAAAATGAATGGCAACCAGTGGAGCTCCTTAAACAGGAAGTTTGACCTCTCCCTGTAAGGAGCAGCAGTTAACAACCTGGCCACCGCCCGTTGAATCAATTGAGTCCGTAGGTGGGTGGACAAATTGGGTCCGTAAGTGGCTGTTGAGCCCTTTTCTTGATCGCGCTCAAGGGCCAGGGCTTCCCAGTTCTCAGTGTCTATGCCAGAGTTTTTAAGGTTGGCTTTGAGCCCATCTTTAAATCTCTTTTCCTGCCCACCAACATTCTGTTTTCCATTCTTGAATAGAGCAACTGCTTTGGGAGACAGTGGTCAGGCATCCGGACAACATGGCCGATCCAGCAGAGTTTATGGCAGAGGACCATCACTTCAATGCTGGTGGTCTTTGCTTCTTCCAGCACGCTGACATTTGTCCACTTGTCTTCCCAAGAGATTTGCAGTATTTTTTGGAGGCAATGCTGATGGAGTCATTCTAGGAGTTGCATGTGACGTCTGTAGACAGTTCACGTCTCGCAGGCGTATAGCAGGGTTGGGAGGACAATAGCTTTATAAACAGGCACCTTGGTATCCCTATGGATGTCCTGATCCTCAAACACTCTATGGTTCATTCGGAAAAAGGTGCACTCGCAGAGCTCAGGCAGTGTTGCATTTTACACCATTAAGCTGTATTTCTGACATTGGAGAGGGATTGGCTGGTGACTGCTGGAAGAGCACTTAGGTTTTCTCGATGTTCAATGACAGGCCGAGCTTCTCGTATGCTTCTGTGAAAGTGTTTAGAGTGGCTTGTAGGTATTTAACAATACAGCTTTTAGGAGAAGTTTTTAGGAGAAGATAAGCAAAAATCAAACAAGGACGCAGAGGGATAAATCCACAAACACTAACTAAACGTCGGTATAAAAGGCTGTGTGAATCAAATGTCTTGATATCATGTTGACAAACTGGAATGTGTCCAGAAGAGGGCAACTAAAATGATCAAATGATCTGGAGAACAAGCCCTATGAGGAGTGACTTAAAGAATTAGGCATGTTTAGCCTGCAGAAGAGAAGGCTGAGAAGTGTGCTGGTACAGCTGTACCAGAAGCTCCAACTTTATTTGCTTTGTATTAAATGTTTGTTTGCAGTCCTAGGTTTCAGGGACTCTGCAGATAGGTGGCTTCCTTAGGTTGCAGTCATAGGGCAAGTCACCTGTCCATCATCGTTAAGTTTTGGTCCCGCCCCTTGCTCAGGGCAATTGGGAAGGGAAGGGAGCCATTTTTAGTTAATCTCAGCAAGGAAAGCTAATGTATAGGACGCGTGCAAGCTTCCCCTGTACAAAAGCTTCAACCCTTAAGACCTTCCAGGGGAGAACAGTCTTAGGAGTCTCCAAAGATTTCCAGGGAAACAGCCCTAAAGACCAAAGAACTCCAGCTGGAGAACATCTAAACCTTTACTGGTAGGTCCACTCGGCGTTTCAGAAGCAGTTCGACCTGGTAGCGGAGCCCACATCAGTAAGGGTTAGATTACAGTCAGCCTGGGAGAAGTTAAAAAGAGGACTTTCCTTTAAAGGAAAGAAGAAGTTATTGAAGACAGTTGTCTGTCCTTCGTGGGCAAGTTTAGGAAGCTACCAGGTGCATAAAAGCCTGGAATTATTTGTTTAACTTTCTGAAGACAAGAGAAGTTTCTGTTTGATTGTTCATTAATAAAATACTTTGTTATACTTCACAAGCCATCTAAAGACTATTTGTGGTGGAAAACCTCTGAGAACTTCTCCTTGGGCTTCCCGCTGGGCAAAGGTTGCATGTCGTGTTCTAAAGACAATTATTTACAGGCCCAGCCCGCAACAGAACAGAAAGGAGACATGGTGTTGTTCATTTGTTCAGTAGTTTCCGACTCTTCGTGACCTTATGGACCAGCCCTCGCCAGAGCTCCCTGTCAGCCGTCACCACCCTCAGCTCCTTCAAATTCAATCCAGTCACTTTGAGGATGCCATCCATCCATCTTGCCCTTGGTCGGCCCCTCTTCCTTTTTCCTTCCACTTTCCTCAGCATAATTGTCTTCTCTAAGCTTTCCTGTCTCTTCATGATGTGGCCAAAGTACTTCAACTTTGTCTCTAATATCCTTCCCTCCAATGAGTAGTCGGGCTTTATTTCCTGGAGGATGGACTGGTTGGATCTTCTCGCAGTCCAAGGCACTCTCAGAACTTTCCTCCAGCACCACAGTTCAAAAGCATCTATCTATCTATCTTTGGGGATACAAAGCGGAATCCACGGCATGCGAGTGTGGAGAAGAGCAAACCACTGACCACCTGCTGCAATGCAACCTGAGTCCTGCTACATGCACAATGGAGGACCTCCTTGCGGCAACACCAGAGACACTCTAAGTGGCCAGATACTGGTCAAAGGACATTTAATCAACTACCAAGCTTGCAAACTCTGTGTTTTGTCTGTCTGTATGTTTGTTTGTTTTGTTAAAAATGTAATACAAATGTCTGGTTGCTCCTGACACGATCAATAAATAAATAAATAAATAAATAAATAAATAAATAAATAAATCTTCCTTCGCTCAGCCTTCCCTATGGTCCAGGAGACATGATAGCCATGTATAAATATGTGAGGAGAAGTCATAGGGTCCATTTTGAGTTTTGATCAAGGAAATCATTCGGGAGTGTAAAGGCAGTGAGGTTGTCAGTCACCTGGCAGGCCAAAACATGCAGCTGGAAGGATCATCATAGTCATGCAGGCCCAGCTAAGGTTCTTTGTACACTAACTTTTTTGTAGCTACAGAAAAGAAAGACAGATAATCAGGTGGTGCATATGCAATATCCTCCCAGGAATTGTCGGCATGCTCTACACCTAGGCAACCTCCTAAGAATAAGCAGTGGAAATTGCCAGAAAGGTCAGATGGGGGAGCAGTAGGATTGTGGACAGGGAATAGAAAAGCAAGAATGAGGCAAAACATTCTTGTTTGCAGGTCCCCAAGTCTCCTACGTGATTGCAGTTTGATCTGTGAAATTCAGGTCACTTGCCAGGTTTGTGTTGCTACATTAAACAGCATTACAGGAGAAAGAACATTACACTGTACAAGGCTTCTTTAGAGAATCCAGCTACCAAAACCAACAACAACAAAAGTATGGGAACCATGAAAGGAACAAAGAGATCACTGAAATATTAAAACCCCACATTTGCTGTTAAAACATTGAAATGAAAATGAAACTAAGTTTTACAAATGAGCCAAAAGGATGATGATCTTAAATGTCAAACTCTTCTGAATGTTTGTTTTCTTTTGTAATGGGTTCTGCTCCATTTCTTTTTGTACTGGTTTGGTGGGGAGTGGCATCCTTTCGGCTCTATTTGTAGCTATACAAATTGGAGAAGTAATCTAACTTTATTTTGGACTAGTTGTCCCCTGCCACACGTTGCTGTGGCCCAATCTGTGTATATGTGCTTTGTGTGTGTATATATTTGTGTATATGTATGTGTTTGCATATATGTGTGTGTGTGTGGTTTTGCATATGCATTGTAATGTATTTTTCCTTCCCCCCCCCCCTTTTAAGTCCCTTCTGCTGTGTTATTCGGTGTTTTTATGAGTGATGGTCACTCGTTGGCCTGATACGTATATTGTGTCCAAATTTAGTGTCAATTCCTCCAGTGGTTTTTGAGTTATGTTAATCCCACAAACGAACATTACATTTTTATTTATATAGATTCTTCAAGAGGGCTCTGCCAATGCAGCTTCTTCCCAGTAACAATATTGGTTTTAAGATTTATCAGCCTTACTTTAAAAAGATGGGAAATGTATTAGGCAAGGTTTCCCAGGAATGGGATGGGGAACATGTTGTATTTTTGGAAGTGGATGTACTGTACAGACCTGGGCCACAGGTTTTCAGAGTTTTGGAGTGTGTTGTTATCAGTATACTAGCCGTCTCCTGCCACGTGTTGCTGTGGCCCACATGGGGGTTCTGTGTGGGAGGTTTGGCCCAATTCTATCGTTGATGGGGTTCAGAATGCTCTGTGATTGTAGGTGAACTATGAATCCCAGCAACTACAACTCCCAAATGTCAAGATTCAATTTTCCCCAAACTCCACCAGTGTTCACATTTGGGCATATTGAGTATTCTTGTAGAGTTTGGTCCAGATCCATCATTGTTTGAGTCCACAGTGATCTCTGGATGTAGGTGAACTACAACTCCAAAACCAAAGGACACTGCCCACCAAACCTTTCCAGTATTTTCTGTTGGTCATGGGAGAACTGTGTGCCAAGTTTGGTTCAATCCCATCGTTGGTGGGGTTCAGAATGCTCTTTGATTGTAGGTGAACTATAAATCCTAGCAACTACAACTCCCAAATGAAAAAAAAATCATTTTTTGAGTGAAGGACATACATTGGGTTGTTAGGTGTCTTGTGTCCAAATTTGGTGTCAATTAGTCCAGTGGTTTTTGAGTTTTGTTAATCCCACAAATGAACATTACATTTTTATTTATATAAATAGATGACACACAACTTTGCTTCTGCTTTTCAAACACTAATAATCCTACAGGGATATTATGTTTGTACTTGGCTGTAGTAATGGGCTGATGAGAGATAACCATGGAACAAGTATTCATTTCCTGGACTAAAATTCACTCTTCCACTAATATTTCAATAAAATAAAAGGTACTGTTTTATTATCCAGGGGGGCTGAGATGGAGAAGGATAGTCCATTTTGTGTGTGTGTATGGGAGGGGGGGGGGGTTGAAGGAGGAAACCAATTTCCCCTGTTTTTGCTGGTTATTTTTTTTTTTGTCGTGTCAGGAGCAACTTGAGAAACTGCAAGTCGCTTCTGGTGTGAGAGAATTGGCCGTCTGCAAGGACGTTGCCCAGGAGACGCCTGGATGATTTGATGTTTTTATCATCCTTGTGGGAGGCTTCTCTCATGTTCCCCCATGAGGAGCTGGAGCTGATAGAGGGCGCTCATCCACCTCTCCCCGGATTCGAACCTGCAACCTGTCAGTCTTCAGTCCTGCCGGCACAGGGGTTTAACCCACTGTGCCACCGGGGGCTGGTTATTACCCCACCCCCTTTCCATATCATAAATGAGGGCTGTTTCCACAAGGTGGACATGGGTGGGGGGAATAACAGGAAAATGGGGCAAAATTGTTTTGCTCCTTCACCGCCCCCACCGCCCCCGGTAAAATGCACTATCCTTCTCTGTCTAGGCCCCATTTTGGCCTCCGCCCAGGTAATGGAACACTACCAAATAGAATAAAAATAAATTCCTGCTGTGGAGAACAGCCTAGTGCTAACACTTATGCAGTTTTCTCCCAGCATGCACACATTCCAAAATGTTCTAGGGAATTATTCTGTGCAAAAATACACATGTTTTCTCTGCAGAAATGTGGGTGTGTGCAGAAAGCATGTTTTCTGCAACGGAATTCCTTGCCACCCTACATGAGAGCCGTGTGTGACTTAGGGCCTTTTACTCTCGCACTTAAAATCTGGCTTTTTACTAGAGCATTCGATCTAGTAAATTTTTTGTATTTAATTTTTGTATGTATGTATTTTATCTTTTGTAATTTAGCTGTAAATCGCCTGGAGCATTCTCGGATGGAGGGCGATTAATAAGTTATTAAATGATGATGATGATGATGATGATTTCTAGTTTACTGTTTCTTGAGCAAACCCACATTTTGTGTTCAGAAAAAAAAACACTTATATTTCTGTGCAGAAATATTACCCAGGAAATTTCAGGATGTTGAGTTACAGAAGAAATGTTGCACAGAAATATTTGTTTTTTCTGAATCTGGGAGAAAACTGTGGCGATTACTTTGCATTCCTATAACAAACTTCTTTTAAATAAAAACCAGGTGGAATTACTACTAGTGGGTGGTTTCTCTATCCAGATAAAAGGTGTACTGACTGTTCTCAAAGTGTTTACCAAGTCCTAGAAAGATCAGGTAGTAGGCTGGCTATGCCTTTGGATTCATCCCTGTCACTACTGAATGGTAGAGAGCACCTTGTATCAACTTCAGGCTGAGATTCACTGAAGATCATATCTAGAGATGGTTACTCTGGCTGTGATGATCTATGCTCTGGTAACTTTCTCTTGGGACTACTCCAATGTGTCGCACGTGAGGCCATTTTTAAAAAGAGCCAGTATGATGTAGTGTTGCAATCTGGCTGCCAGACTGGCAAAAACAGACCATGTGAGGGGCAGCCAAAGGCTCAGCCGGAATGGACCACATGGCGCTGGATCTTTTGGCTACATTTGGAAGATTCGGCTGCTCCGTGATTGACAAGAGCAACTGTGCGGGGTTTTCCCCCTGTTAGCCTTGCCTGAGCCAATCAGAAGAAGAAAGCGAATGATGTGTCTTTTTGCAAAGGTAGTCTATATATACCTCCTTTCCCTATGGTTGGTGTAGTGAATTTTATGATCTATGTTTTAGTTTTGGTGTGTAGCTCTAGGTTACAATATGGTTGATAGGGAAGAATTGGCTCAAATAGGGTAGCAACAGTGAAGGCAGGATTAATTTGCATATGTGAAGCCGATTGGTCGTATGTAGATGAGAGTATGACAGGATTTGAAAAGGCCACTGAGCCAGAATGGCAGTTACAGAACTGAACATTCTAAAGTGGCGGAGTCAAGTTTGAAAGAGGCAGTTAGAGATTGTCAGGTTTTTTTTAAAAAAAGGTAGGAGCTGTTAGGAACCTCGGTTTGAGAGAAGCAGTTGGAAAATGGAGCTCAAGGTTTAAGGAAAAATAAAAGGTGCCAGTGTGGCCTAAGTCAGAATATAGTTCAGCCAAAAGTATATGAAGAAAGTAACATATTCGTTGATGTGAGATAGTGAGGGTTTTATAAGAAAAGCCAACTGAGTGAATGATACTGAATGTAAGACTCAAGACTGTAACAAAACACAAATGTAACCATAAAGCATTGTAACCAGAAGCTATAAATAAACTTTGTTACTTTGTTGCTTACCAGAGTGTCTCAAGTCTGTGATATAAAGCACAAAGGTTTAATAGCTCACAAGAAAGCCCCAGCCAATCTAAAAGGGAAACTGCAGCAGTACAAGGCAGTAAAGGGATTTAGAAAGGAAATTCTTTTTACCCTCACTGAGTCTAAAGGAAAGGCACTTGTAAAAGGACAGAAACAGAGTACGTCCTAGGTATTAAAGTGGTGACAGAAAACTACATATGTGGTGTGGTATCAAGTATTCAGTTATGTGCAATGTTACACCCCACAGTTGGTATGGTAGGAGGCAGGTTCGTTGGATCCTTCCCACTCTTACTGGATCTGGAGAAGCGAGCTGAGTGGGATTTCCTGGAATGAAAAATTGCAGACTGTGAAGCATAAAATAAATAAATAAATAAATAATCTTTTTCTTCATCTCTCTGATTGAACCATTCCTAAAATAATAAAGCTAACAATGAATATTTCTAATAAAAACCATTAGGAAATGCATACCCAGACAATACTAGTATATATGCTATTATTAAATCAGAATGCATGTTACTTGCATTGATTCTGAGCAGAGCTTTCATGTAAAAGTGGAGATGTATAGATTCATCTGATGCCTGTGGAAAAGACAAAATATAGATCTTTTGCCAAGCAATCTGGTGTGACTTAAGCCATAAATCCTGTGCATTCTGTTAACCATGAGAGCTTCATCTTTGTTTTCCTTCATGGTGCAAAAACACAATTCAGAGTGGGATTTAGGATGAATACAAGCACGCAAAAGAAGGTACTACCAGAAATGGTTGCAAACAACAAGATGTTTGAAGAGATTCCTACCCAGAAGTGCTCTCTTTGTGTCAGCTAATAAAGCAGCATTTGAAAATGTCATAATGTGGATCTATCAACCTCTCACACTAGGCAAGAGAAGCTGATGCCAAGCAGAGGCACTCCACAAAAGATCAATTAAGCCTATCAATAAATTAAGCTGTTTTGGAGTGTCCATTACCGTAGCTCGAGCAGACTTTCGCCTGCCTTTTCCCTCTCTATATTCTATTATATTTAGATCTCCATTTTTTCTTTAAAAATCCCCGTTTTAGACAAATCTTACTTTTCTAGTGTTTAAAAAAAATCTCTTTCGGGTTAATCCCATAGAATTACTGTAGAGGAATGAAGTATTTTGTGCGAAATATGTTCCAGTGAAAATATGTGCTCAGTTTTAATGTTTAATGTTTTAATGTTTAGCCATCTCAAAGATCAGAACTATAAATAGTGTCAATGAAACTGATCACTTCATGGGAAACTCCTGCTTCCATCCTCACGCAGTAATTTGAATTTTAGATGCCCAACTGAAGATGCAAGCATGAGAATGATAACCTCTCTTTTTGAGAATTCATTCCAAATGCACCACTGAGTTAAAAGTACAAAACAAGCTAATAGAAGTACTATTCTAATGTCTAAATAATGATAAATATTAGGGCTGGGCGGTTTCGTTTCGTAATTTCGTAATTCGTTAAAAATTCGTTATTTTTTTTTATAACGAAGTGATAACGAACCATTCAGGAGCAACTAAAAAACGAAACGAATTTTTAAATTCGTTTCGTAATTGTTTCGAATTCGTTTTGTATTCATTTCGTTATCGTTTTGAAATCGTTTTGTTATTATTTCCGCATGTCTGGGGCAAGTTTTATAGTTGTTTGTTTAATCAGTGAAAAAAAATTATAAATATCACACCAACAGTCAACAACAGAGGGAGAGGGAAGCTTCAGAAGTTCCCCCTGTCCCATTTGGAGGTTTTTTAGCGTATTGCGCGGTCAGGTCCGCCATTAACGAATCGATTCATTATTGTTTCGTAATTGTTTTGTATTGTTTTGTAATTTATGAAATTTCGCAAGTATCGAACTTTTTAAATGAAAAATTTCGGAATTCTTTTAAAAATCGAAACGCAAAAACCCCCCAAAAACGAATCGATTTTAGAAACAAAATTTTCCGTGGTTGCCCAGCCCTAATAAATATGTATGTGACTGGGGTCTAGTTTGGGACTTTATCAACATTGCTATGTTTTTGGTGCAAGGCAAATATTTTCTCTTTTCACAAGCCTTTTAAACCATTTGACCTGGAGTCCAAGAAGCTTACTTCTGATAGATATTTTTGTTGTTGGGTTACTTTGAGTTTTCCAAGCTGTATTGCCATGTTCCAGAAACATTCTCTCCTGACCCACATCTATGGTTTTTTCTCAAGGATGGGATGAAGGTGACGGGGTGGAGGAGCTGACCATCGCTCCATTGCCATGGACCGATCACCACCTGATCAGGTTTAGACTCACCGTGCCTCCTAACCTCCGCAGGGGTGGTGGACCCCTTAGAATGGTCCGCCCCAGGAGGCTTATGGATCCAAACGGCTTCCTGACAGCTCTTGGGGAATTTCCCACCTCCTTGGCTAGCAATACTGTCGATGCTTTGGTCTCTCGCTGGGACAGTGAGATGACCAGGGCAATTGATACAATCGCTCCGGAACACCCCCTCTCGAGTAACTGAGCTAAACCTGCCTCTTGGTTCACTGAGAAGCTGGCAGCGATGAAGCGAAAGAAGACGAGGCTAGAGTGCATGTGGCGCCAGAGACCTACCAAATCAGCCCAAACACATCTAAATGCCTTTCTAAGGTCCTACCATGTGGAGTTGTGTGTCATCTGCGTAGAGATGGCAACCAACTCCAAAACTCCAGATGACCTCACCCAGCGGTTTCATGTAGATGTTGAAAAGCATGGGAGACAGAATGGAACCTTGCTGGACCCCACAGGTCAAAGGCCAGGGGTCCGAGCACGTGTCTCCCAGCTTCACCAACTGGGAACGACCCTCCAGGAAGGACCCTCCAGGGCCATCTTAATAAAGACGCCATAAAGAAAGAAGATCAGTAAATGCTGGGCAACGAAAAAGGAAGGAGGAAGTCCTGACGGCTCTTCGTCATAGAAAATGGAGCAACAGCACCCCCTGTGGCTGGACACACCTTCCTTGGCACCAAAAAAAAAAAAAACCCCATCTGGACACTGAGTCAACAACACTTCCTTTCTGTTCTCTCTGTCTATTGTCTATACAAAAGCCGCATTGAATGTTTGCCATGTATGTGTGCTATGATCTGCCCTGAGTCCCCTTTGGGTGAGAAGGGCAGAATATAAATAAATTATTATTATTATTATTATTATTATTATTATTATTATTATTAACAGCATTATAGACCCCAGGGCAAAGCAATGCATTGGGTCCTGACTACACAGCCCTGATTCACTGATTCACAGGAATAAGTTATCAATAAGATAAACTTATATTGGGTTGCTGTAGGTTCTTTTTCGGGCTATATGGCCATGGTCTAGAACTTTTTAAACTGGGGGCCAGTTCACTGTCCCTCAGACCGTTGGAGGGCCGGACTATAGTTTTTTTTTAAAAAAAAAATCAATAAAAAAATTCCTATGCACATTGCACATACCTTATTTTGCTGTGTGGAAGGGCCCTTAGAGGGGGTTCTTTCTAGCCCCTTTTAGGCAGTAATTCCAGGAGTAGAGAATGGGAAACCTTCCTATTTCTAGTCTGAACAAAATCTGGCTACCAGTATTAAAAAAACTCTAAAATTATAACTGTAAATAAAGAACAACACTCAAACTCAGGGGAACTCCAGACAAGAAACAATCAGGGCCAGCTTATCACCTCTCAACAAAGGATTCTCCCTAAAAACTGTCAGGCTATGAAATGGTAATCAAGGTGGCCAATTGAAACATTCATACCTACCTCCAACAGACAAGAGTTCTTTCTCCCACCCTGGATCTTCCACAATTTTCCTAGTTAAAGGTTTTCCTCTGACATGAAGTCCAGTCATGTCTGACTCTGGGGTGTGGTGCTCATCTGCATTTCTAAGTCGAAGAGTCGGCGTTGTCCGTAGACACCTCCAAGGTCATGTGGCTGGCATGACTGCATGGAGCACCGGAGCAGCTGCCCTTGGCTGGCTCACGCTGCCCATTGGGCCTGACGGATAGCGTGAGCCAGCCAAGGGAGGGGCACTGTGCGTGTGTGTGGGGGGGTGCTCCTCCTCCGTGGGCCGGATAAGTGCCCTTGGCAGGCTGGAAGTGGCTCGTGGGCTGTAGTTTGAGGACCCCTGGTCTAGAGGCATTCTCTCCTGATGCTTCACCTGCATCTATGGCAAGCATCCTCAGAGGTAGTGAGGTCTGTTGGAACCAGGAAAAATGCCTCTAGACCATGGCCATATAGCCCAAAAAAGAACCTACAACAACCCAGTGATTTCGGCCATGAAAGCCTTCGACTTAAACTTATATTTATTGGTACCTAAACAAAGACAATGCTTGTTTTCTCTTTCTACTCTGCACAGGGCCCTGCCTACACAACCAATCACCAGAATATAAAAATGATAAAATAAACTTATATTTGTTACAACTGTTGTCCAAAATTTTGTGTCCTCCCAGCATCTTAGAGCTCCCAATTGATCCAATGAAACACGCCCAAGTTTATTTATTTATTTACAGCTTTTATATTCCGCCCTTCTCACCCCGCAGGGGACTCAGGGCGGATTACAGTGTACACATATATGGCAAACATTCAATGCCAATTTTTGACATACAAACATATACAGACATAGACAGAGGCTATTTAACTTTTTCTGGCCGCCAGGGGAGCTGTCGCTTTCATTGTCCATCTGCGACGCTGATGAAGCACTTCCACATTCCCCGCATACTTCCCCGCTGGAATGCTTTGCTGGAGTCTTCTTTATGGCCTCATAAATCAGTTAATTTAGCCTCCCCACACTTTAAGGTGGTACCTAATTTTCCTACTTGACAGATGCAACTGTCTTTCGGGTTGCAAAGGTCGACAACAGGCTACACAATGGTTGGAAGCCCACTCCAACCCGGGCTGGCTTCGAACTCATGATCTTTTGGTCAGAGTGATCTTAATGCAGTTGACACTCAGCCAGCTGTGCCACAATCCCGGTGCGAAGTTGAAGGCTGGAGCAGAAAAAAATATTCAGCTAGGACCAGAGGAGACACTGGGGGACAGCAATTCCCAAATCTAGTACTTCTCCAGTGATCCTAATTTTCTGATATCTGATATCATTTTTTGCCCATTTACCATAACTGTCTTTCCTACCAACTTTTTGCAGCATGGCAGTAGATTGCTTATGGATGGGAAGTGATCCAGGTATCACCACCTAGAGTAGCACTGAGATAAGTCCATTAAAGTAATTCACACTTGCGGTGACCCAATTAAACTAGTTAACGATTGTTGTGGAACAAAAGGGTGGATAAGACATAGATATAGATATAAAACACTTTAAGGTTCTAATCCAGAAAATGGATTCTGGAATGAGAGGAATATTGCTTAAGGCAGGTTCTCAGTGCCCCTTTCCTATCACACGCACTTTCAAGACTTCAACCTGTGGCAACTTTAAAAGAGCAGCTTTTTCTTAAGCAATTATAAAACCTGAATAATAGGATTTCTAACAGGAAAATATCACAGACCCAAAGGCACATAGTCCCACAGCACTAAAGCAGATATGTGGATTTTTCTTGGATTTTATGGTTAGCAAAGCATAGAATTAGAGGTCTCTTATGATTGATTTTATAGTCAGTTTTTGTCAGCTTGCTCCTTGAGGAGATCAATGTTAAAGATGACTGTGGTGAATCCCCAAGGATCACATTATCTACTCTGTTGGTTGTTGGCTCTGAAATGCTGCAGATTCAAATTTATATGAAATCTATTGTTTAATCAAGTGTACATTTTATTGTGATTTATCTGTAGGTGGCTATTTTGGATGGTACCTCCAAAAAATTCCATTTTGAGGTGAGTAGATAAAGATGGAACAACTGAAGGCAGATGTCCTGAGTTATTTAAATAAACAAACAGGACAATGTAAGCAGCCACTTCTCTCTTAATATTGACAATGCTCAAATGTCTTTTGAACCTCACAACCTCTGAGGATGCCTGCTATAGATGTAGGTGAAACGTCAGGAGAGACTGCTTCTAGAACATGGCCATACAGCCCAAAAAACCCTACAACAACCCTTTCAAAACTGATTGGGAAAGAACCCGGTTGACAACCCTATTTATAATATTTAAATAATATCTGTGAGGCTGATCTTCTGAAATGCAAATATACACCATTGCTATAATTCCAATGGTGTGTGTGTGTGTGTGTATGTATGTATGTTTGTTTGTGGGATTAACAGAACTCAAAAACCACTGGACAAATTGACACCAAATTTGGACACAGTACACCTAACAACCCAATGTATGTCCTTCACTCAAAAAATTGATTTTGTCATTTGGGAGTTGTACTTGCTGGGATTTATAGTTCACCTTCAATCAAAGAGCATTCTGAACCCCACCAATGATGGAATTGAACTGAACTTGGCACAGTTCTTCCATGACTAACAGAAAATACTGGAAGGGTTTGGTTTTGGATGGATCTGGACCAAACTTGGCACAAATACTCCATATGCCCAAATATGAACATAGATGGAGTTTGGGGAAAATAGAATCTTAACATTTGGGAGTTGTATTTGCTGGGATTTATAGTTCACCTATATATATATATACACACACACACACACACATACACACACTAGCCATCCCCTGCCACGCGTTGCTGTGGCCCAGTCTGTGTATGTGTTTTGTGTGTGTATATATGTGTGTATATATTTGTGTATATGTGTGTTTGCGTGTATATATATATATATATTTATATATATATATATATATGAGGTTTTGCTCATGCATTGTAATGTTTTTTTTTTTGGTTTTTTTTTGGCTTTTTTCTTCTGCTGTGTTCTTCAGTGGTTTTTTGAGTGAGGATCACTCGTTGGCCTGATAGGTGTATTGTGTCCAAATTTGGTGTCAATTTGTCCAGTCGTTTTTGAGTTATGTTAATCCCACAAACGAACATTACACACACACACACACAGAAGGCAGTTTACATCATCAATCAAACTAACACCAAATGCATTGCAGAATAACAAATAGGCATGAGCTTCTGAACCAGGAATCAAGTGTGTAGGAGACAAAATGGCCACCAAAGCATAGACTATATGGGCAGTGTGGATATAAATATGTATGAAATGTTCACTTCAGTTTAGGCTAATCTAACATATTTTTGCCATAGTAGAGGGAAAGCTATATATCATATCTCCTATAGGCTTAGTGCAGCCAGCCAGCCAGTCAGATGGCATTGTTTCAAGAGTAATACATATCCATCAACAGAGGACTGCCATCTGTGGAACTAGGATATCTCCAAAGTAGTGACAATAGGGGATGTTGTAACCCGCCTTGAGCCATGAGGAGATGCAGGTGAGAAATAAAATTAATATTATTATTGTTATTCTGATTATTGCTATTTTATCACTTTTGGTGGTACTGACTATATTATTTGTGCCTCGAATATTTATTCACCAATGACTTTTTTACCTGACATAATTTTTTTAAGAAAACACAAAAACAAACCAGGGACATCAGTTATGAAAATGATTAATACTAAATGCCAGTGTGCACCTGATGAGTCAATGTTATATGCTTACAGTAATTTACAGACTATTGGCTGCTGTACAGAGATTTTAGCAGTTTGCCGCAAAACAAAAGTATGTATCTTGCAGCTTCCCATGGCCACTTCTTGCCAGACATCTGGAAAAAAGCTTTCTTATTTCTAAATAAATAAGAGTTCATTAGAGGGAGACAAGAAAGGAAGATGTTCATTGATCTGAAGGGGAGCCCCAATGATGCAGTGGGATAAACCCCTGTGACAGCAGGACTGAAGACCGACAGGTCATAGGTTCGAATCCGGGGAGAACGTGGATGAGCTCCCTCTGTCAGCTCCAGCTCCTCATGAGGGGACATGAGAGAAGCCTCCCACAAGGATGGTAACACATCAAAAAATTCAGGTGTCCCTGGGCAACGTCCTAGCAGACAGCCAATTCTATCACACCAGAAGCAACTTGCAGTTTCTCAAGTTGCTCCTGACATGACCAAAAAAATTGATTTGAAGTAGCACACTTACTTACTTACTTAGGCAATCCCTCATTGTCCGAGTAAGATTGTCCCCCAAGGTCGGTGTATTGGCGGTGGGTACGTACCTACTGTGGAGCCCTATTCTTGACCTGCATGTTCTCCCGCAGTGAGGGCATCACTTCCAGGTGGAAGGTGGTCCCAATTGGGGTTGGCTTGATGTGCCTTCCTCTTGGCACGTTTCTCTCTTTCACCCTCCATACGTGCCTCTTCAAATTCGGCACCACTGCTGGTCACAGCTGACCTCCAGCTGGAGCGCTCAAGGACCAGGGTGGGACGACCTATCGCTACTTCAGTCCTTTTTCAGGTGTCTTTATATGTGTGACGATGTGGAGGGAAAATATTTTCTTTTAAATCTTTTTACTGCCTTGTATTGATGTATTTTCCCCTTTTAATAAATTGGCTGGGAGCCTTCCTTGAGGCTTTTATATTACAGGCTTGAGACACTCTTGTAGTAAACTAAGTAACAAAGTTTATTTATAGCTTCTGGCTCCAACGCTTATGGTTACATTTGTGTGTTCTGTTACAGTCTTGAGTCTTACATTCAATATCATTCACTTAGTTAACTTTTCTTATCAAACTTCAACTGTTTCGCATCAACAAATATGTTACTTTTTCATACATTCTTGACAGTACTATATTCTGCCTTAAACCACACTGGCACTTCTTTATTTTCCTTAAAACTTAAGCTCCATTTTCCTAACTGCTTTTCTCTCACAGAAGTTCCTAACTGTCCTTCACAAATAGGAATCCCTAACTGAAACTTTTTGACTCTCTAACTGCCTATTTTTAAATTTAACTCCGCCCCTTTGGAATGTTCAGCTCTCTTCTCCCCAACTGCCATTCTGGCTCAGTGGCCCTTTCAAATCCTGGCCTACACTCATCTGCATACGACCAATCGGCTGCACGTATGCAAATTAATCTTGCCTCTACTGCTGCTACCCTATTTCTGCCAATTCTGCCACATTGCAACATACAGCTATACATCAAAAATTTAACATAAATCAACAAATTCGCTACACAGGGCTTCCCAGTTCTCGATGTCTATGCCAGAGTTTTTAAGGTTGGCTTTGAGTCCAACTTTGAATCTCTTTTCCTGTCCTCTAGCATTCCGTTTTCCATTCTTCAGTTCGGAGTAGAGCAACTGCTTTGGGAGATGGTGGTCGGGCATTCAGAAAACGTGGCTGTGCCGTTACACCCAGACGTTATAAAAATAAAACTAAGATGTGCTTCTCTGTATGTCTGAGCGAACTGCAAGTGTCTTTCTTTAGAAGCTTGAGGTATTCAGCAACTGAGGCTATTAAAGGTTTTGAACATCAAAAAAAAGGGATAGTTATTCTTCAAAGTCCTTATAGACTTGGCACAGTTTATCGAGGTTACAAACAGAACAGTCAATAGGTGAAACCACAGAGATATTCTTTCTTTCCCTTCTCATCCAGTCACTGAGTTAACTTTTCCCCAGAAGGCAGAGAAGATCCTGGAATCTTTTCACCCTAACCCTAAGCTGTTACTTTTTAGAAAGACCAGGTCTTTCCCTATCTATGCTCATGGTTAATTCTGGAGATAAAGCAATGAAGTTTCTCTCTATATCTATATAACTCAGTTTTTTCAATAGTCTTCTCTATCTATAGTATCTCAATCTCAATCTTCAATATCTATCTATAATATCTCAATCTTCAATTTCTCAATCAGCTATAACTCAATCACTCAATCAAGCTTAGCTATCTATAGTATCTTAATAGTCTTAATAGTACTTACAATGATTTTCCCAGAGCTACCCTGACTAACCACCAGCACATCTGAAGTTCCTTCTCTAAACTAAAAAGGCAAGGGAGATTCCAAAATGGAGATCTCTTCCCTGGGAAAAAAGGGCGGTCTCTATATCCAAAAAGATACCTTCTAAGTCAATAGCTGCAAAAGGCCTGCAGACTGGCTTTCCAGCCTCTGAAACTGTTAACTTTCAGGGCTCTGCAGAGCTGCAGCATCCCTGGGAAAAATGCAAGGGGAAGCAACTTCAAGCAACTGTAAGGTAAAGCAAACCAGGCTCCTGGGGGACGGAACAGTGGCCGGTCCAGCGAAGTGGATGGCGGAGGACTATTGCTTCAATGCTGGTGGTCTTTGCTTCTTCCAGCACGCTGACATTTGCCTGTCTTCCCAAGAAATTTGCAGGACTTTTCGGAGGCAGCACTGATGGAATCGTTCCAGGAGTTCCATGTGACGTCGGTAGACAGTCCACTTGTTGCAGGTATATAACAGGGTTGGGGGGGGGGGGCAATAGCTTTATAAACAAGTACCTTGGTAACCCTACGGATGTCCCAGTCCTCAAACACTCTGTGCTTCATTCAGAAAAATACTGCACTCACAGAGCTCAGGCCGTGTTGTATTTCAGTGTCGATGTTGACTTTTGCGGAGAGATGGCTGCCAAGGTAGCGGAAATGGTCAGCATTTTCTAATGTTACACCATTAAGCTGTATTTCTGGCATTGGAGAAGGATTGGCTGGTGACCTGGATTTCAGTAAGGCCTTCGACAAGGTCCCCCATGACCTTCTGGCAAACAAACTAATCCAATGTGGGCTAGGCAAAACTACGGTGAGGTGGATCAGGAATTGGTTAAATGAACGAACCCAGAGGGTGCTCACCAATGCTTCCTCTTCATCCTGGAAAGAAGTGACAAGTGGAGTGCCGCAGGGTTCCGTCCTGGGCCCGGTCCTGTTCAACATCTTTATTAATGACTTAGATGAAGGGCTAGAAGGCATGATCATCAAGTTTGCAGATGACACCAAATTGGGAGGGAAAGCCAATACTCCAGATGACAGGAGCAGAATTCAAAACGATCTTGACAGATTAGAGAGATGGGCCAAAACTAACAAAATGAAGTTCAACAGTGACAAATGCAAGATACTCCACTTTGGCAGGAAAGATGAAATTCAAAGATACAGAATGGGGGATGCCTGGCTCGAGAGCAGTACGTGTGAAAAAGATCTTTGAGTTCTTGTGGACAACAAGTTAAACATGAGCCAACAATGTGATGTGACGGCAAAAAAAGCCAATGGGATTTTGGCCTGCATCAATAGGAGCATAGTGTCTAGATCTAAGGAAGTAATGCTATCCCTCTATTCCACTTTGGTTAGACCACACCTGGAATATTGTGTCCAATTCTTGGCACCACAATTCAAGAGAGATATTGACAAGCTGGAATATGTCCAGAGGAGGGCAACTAAAATGATCAAGGGTCTGGAGAACAAGCCCTATGAGGAGCAGCTTAAGGAGCTGAGCATGTTTAGCCTGAAGAAGAGAAGGC
Organism: Anolis sagrei; assembly: GCF_037176765.1. Classification (NCBI taxonomy): domain Eukaryota; kingdom Metazoa; phylum Chordata; class Lepidosauria; order Squamata; family Anolidae; genus Anolis; species Anolis sagrei. Next base: position 60,909,779 of record NC_090026.1, read on the forward strand.
TGAGAGGAGATATGATAACCATGTATAAATATGTGAGAGGAAGCCACAGGGAGAAGGGAGCAAGCTTGTTTTCTGCTTCCCTGGAGACTAGGACACGAAACAATGGCTTCAAACTTCAAGAAAGAAGATTCCATCTGAACATGAGGAAGAACTTCCTGACTGTGAGAGCCGTTCAGCAGTGGAACTCTCTGCCCCGGAGTGTGGTGGAGGCTCCTTCTTTGGAAGCTTTTAAGTAGAGGCTGGATGGCCATCTGTCAGGGGTGATTTGAATGCAATATTCCTGCTTCTTGGCAGGGGGTTGGACTGGATGGCCCATGAGGTGTCTTCCAACTCTTTGATTATATGATTCTGTGACTGCTTGAAGAGCACTTTGGTTTTCTCGATGTTCAATGACAGGCCGAGTTCCTTGTATGCTTCTGTGGAGGAAGTAGCATAAATCCTGTGAAGTCAATTTTATTCCAACAGAGCATAGGAATGCTCCATTGTTTGTGTACAATCTATAAACAAAAGACAATTTATTGTCGAAGGCTTTCATGGGTGGAATCACTAGGTTCTTGTGGGTTTTTTCGGGCTATAGGGCCATGTTCTAGAGGCATTTCTCCTGACGTTTCGCCTGCATCTATGGCAAGCATCCTCAGAGGTAGTGAGGTCTGTTGGAATTAGGACAATGGGTTTATATATCTGTGGAATGGCTGGGTTGGGGCAAGGAGCTCTTCCCTGCCCCACAATTTGTATCTAGAAAACCCCCATACATTTAGCAGTTAACAACTGTAATACAATTTTTGGAATTATATCATTCCATACTATAGAGATGGATGCAGTACTTTTGCTTTGAGATCAAGGTTCACTTTTTCTTTCATTTTAAACATTGAAATAATATCTAGGAGATCCAACTTTATTCGACTGGAGGTTTGTCAAATGCTCCAGAGACTGCATCTGTCATTGCTAAATCTCTGCCAGTTTTTTTCCAACTTATTTCCAGATTGTACAGTTGCAATGAAAGGAATAATTTGTGTGTGTTTGCCTGCCTGCTTGTCTGTCTGGCAGCCAAGTGCTATTTTGCATTTCATTCCAAAGGCTTATGTTGCATTTCAGTTATTGCTAGATTCCATTACATGATTTTTGCACATCTTCAGACTACTTCCTATATATTTAAAAATGGGAAATTTCTAAGGCTAGGGAGATGTGATGCTTAACTTCATAACCCCCGGTCCTCCATATCCAGTTTCTCTAACAAATGTACTGAATTAAATTTGGTTGCACAGCAGGGAGCAAGGTGCAAGAAACCAGAGATGTCTGCTGTTGAAAGAACAAGTTTAATTAAAAGAAACCAGCAACACCCACACACCTGATGGTTGAAGAAAGCAATCAGTTCGTTCATCCATTTATTAATTTATAGGAAGGATCCAAACCAAATCATACATAAAATAAGACCACTGAAATCAGTGGCATGACATTATGTTGATTTCAGCACTCTAAAGGTGACTAAATCTAAATCCAATCCATCTGGTTGTCTTTGGCATATGTGATTTCTTATCTTTTCTCAATAAGCAATGCTTATTGTTGTCCTTGTAAAAGTACATTTTACCCAGTCATTGGTCATGGGCATGGATGTGCCTGAGCACATTTGGGATGGCCAACCTTTCCTCCCTCTTTCTCTCATTCTTTCTTTTTCTCCTTCATTCCTTCCCTCTCTCCCTCCTTCCTTCCCTCTTTCCTTTCTTCCTTCTTATTTTACCCTTCTCTCTCTCTCTCTTTCCTTCTTTCCTTCCTTCCTTCCTTCCTTCCTTCCTTCCTTCCTTCTCTTCGTCTTCTCTTCCTCTGTAGTTTTATATATAGTGTTTTTAAAGTTGTTTTTGTAATTGTGATATATGATATTTTAATGAGTGTATATGTTTTTTATGGCTGGAAACCGGGCTGAGTCCCTCAATGAGGTTGAGAAGCTCGGTATAGAAAACTGTGAAATAAATAAATAAATAAATACATTCCTCCCACCTTTTATTTTCCTTCCCTATCTCCCCTTTCTTCTCTACCTATTCTTGGACTGCAACTCCCAGCAGTCCCCCTGATTGATCTTTCTATTACCTATCTATCTCTGTCTAATCTATCTACCTTATCTATCTGCTGGATTACTGGGAGTTGCAGTCCAGGAATAGGAAATTGGAAATATGCAGGGATTGGGATGCTCTCAAAGAAATCCCAGGAGAAGAAAGGTTGCAGCTTGGAAGAAGTGCATTTGGATCATCCTCCTCTCCTAAAGAGCCTGGTCTAGGAGATGCCGGGAGCTGTAGTCTGGAAGAGAGTGTGGATATGCTATTGTGTGTGTTGTTTGCCAGGGGAAGTCACTTTTGCGCATGTGCTGTAGCATCTTTTTTGGGGGGGTTTTGGCTTTTGAGTTCCTTCTATGTTTTTCAGTGTTTTTATGAGTGATGGTTACTCGTTAACCTGGTAGGTGTATTGTGTCCAAATTTGGTGTCAATTTGTCAAGTGGTTTTTGAGTTATGTTAATCCCACAAACGAACATTACACACACACACACAGTCTGGTTATCTTCCTTGTCTAGTTATCTTATGGAAAATGCTCTTATTAGATGCGTCAACTTTCTCCTGAATATTTGACAATCCATAAAAATTGACAATGTGATTGACATGCTTCTCTGAGACCCTCAAACAGATTGGATGGGAGCCAGTCATCACTTTCACCTTCTTACTTACTTGAAATAATCATGTTAAATGAAATAAAAGGAATAATATTTATAGTTCAAACAATTCTCTCTATATATTAAATGAACACAACAGTTAACACTCAAAGAAAAGAAGAAAAATCCTTGAATCCACATGTACAAAGCTAAAAACTATAACAATGTGAGTGTTCTGTCGCGCGCTGGGCCTGTAAAGAATTTCCTTTAGAACAGGACATGCAACCTTTGCCCAGCAGGAAGCCAGGGGCCCCAAAGAGAAGTTCTCAGAGGTTTTCAAACTTAACGATGATGGTCAGGTGACTTGCCCTATGACTGCAACCAAAAGAAGCCATCTATCTGCAGAGTCCTGAAACTTAGGACTGCAAACAAACATTCAATGCAAAGCAAACAAAATGATCTTTAGATGGCTTGTGAAGTATAACAAAGTCTTTTATTAATGAACAATCAAACAGAAACTTCTCTTGTCTTCCGAAAGTTAAACAAATGATTCCAGGCTTTTATGCAACTGGTAGCTTCCTAAATTTGCCCAGGCAACTGTCTTCAATAACTTCTTCTTTACTTTAAAGGAAAGTCCCCTTTTTAACTTCTCCCAGGCTGACTATAATCTAACCCTTACTGATGTGGGCTCTGCTACCGGGTTGAACTGCTTCTCGAACGCCGAGTAGACCTACCAGTAAAGGCTTAGATGTTCTCCAGCTGGAGTTCTTTGGTCTTTAGGGCTGTTTTCCTGGAAATTCTTGGATGCTCTTAAAACTGTTTCCCCCCCGGAAAGTCTTAAGGGTTGAAGCTTTTGTACAGGGGAAACTTGCACACGTCCTGTACATTAGCTTTCCTTGCTGAGGCTAGCTAAAAATGGCTCCCTTCCCTTCCCAATTGCCCTGAGCAAGGGGCGGGACCAAACTTAACGATGATGGTCAGGTGACTTGCCCTATGACTGCAACCAAAAGAAGCCATCTATCTGCAGAGTCCTGAAACTTAGGACTGCAAACAAACATTCAATGCAAAGGAAACAAAATTGGAGCTCCTGGTACAGCTGTACCAGAACAATTACTATAATTCTAATTTTTTTCTCTACCAAAGGAGACTCAAAGTGACTAATAATAAAAACTATAACAATGTGAGAATTAAAACCTAACACATATAAACATTAAAATAGAAGTAAGCATATAAGAATAGTTTAAGGCAATAAAACCTGTGCTGTCGCATGCTGGGCCTGTGCATAAGACTGTAGACAGGACATAAATTCTGTGTGCCCAACAGGACGCCGGGGCTGCCTCAGATTAAAGGCCTTTGGATTTCCTTAAAACAGAGTCTCTAGATTGCTTAAAGGTTCAACAAAGTTCTTTATTAATGAAAACAAACAGGTACTTTAAGGCTTTCTTAACAGTCTATTGGCTCTTTCAGTCTTGTCCACAGGGAACAGGCACTATCTTCATGACTGGTATTTTAACTAATTGGGAAATCCTTAACTTCTAATCTGGGCAGTCTGTCTTTGCCTCTGTTGCCGTGGAGCCCTTGCACCCGGTACCAATTGCTTCTGGCTTCTGCGAGTGACCCTTACCAAGCAGAGCTTTGTAGACTTCCAGGGGAAAAGGAGTTCAGGTTTCAGTGATGGCTGACTGAAGTCCCTCAGCGAAGGAGCTGTAAGGCTGTATAACCCCGGGTAGGCTGTAGGCTGTATATCTCCCCGGCCAAACGGTAGGCTGTATATCTCCCCGGCCAAGCCGTGGGCTGTATAACCCCGGCCAAGCTGTAGGCTGTATATCTCCCCGGCCAAGCCGTAAAAGACGAAGCTTTCTACAGGAGCTCTTGGTATTATGTCCTGCATAGAAAGCTTCTCTGTGTGGACTGAAACCAAACTGGCTCCTATTCCTTCCAAAACTCAAAAAGGGGGCGGGACCAGGGAACCTAACTATAATTGACAGGTGGCTTGCCCTATGATTGCAGCCAAAAGAAGCCACCTATCTGCAGAGTCCCTGAAACTTAGGACTATAACAAACATTCAATGCAAAGCAAACAAAATTGGAGCTCCTGGTATAGTTGTACCAGAACAAAACCATTAAATGAATCTATTGGATCATGTAAAACATATCCCCCCCAGGTAGGTCTTTAAAATTCTTTCTTTAAAAAGCCAGCCTGAATAAAAAGGTTTTATTCTTTTAATATGTTCCTGATATCTCTTTCCTTTCCATCTTCCTTTCCATCTTGCTTGGTATTTTGTTTATATATATGAAAAATAGACAATAGGTGGAAAAAAAATCATACACCTACACCCACACACCCACATCAGGGGTCCCCAGACAAATGCCAGTGGACCGGATGTGGCCCTACAAGATCATTTATCTCCCCACCCCCACCCCTGTGCTAAATTTTAAAGCCTAAACTGATGTGAATGAGATTTTTCGGCAGGGCCCTTTTCTGCATCAGTGGATGTACTACAAGGTGCTGTTCCAGCAGACACCAGCCAATCCCTCTCCAATGTCAGTGATACAGCTTAATGGTGTAACATTAGAAAATGTTGATCATTTCCACTACCTTGGCAGCCACCTCTCCACCAAAGTCAACATAGACACCGAAATACAACACCGCCTGAGCTCTGCAAGCGCAGCATTTTTCCGAATGAAGCAGAGAGTGTTTGAGGACCGGGACATCTGTAGAGATACCAAGGTGCTTGTTTATAGTGCTATTGTCCTCCCAACCCTGCTCTATGCCTGTGAGACGTGGACTGTCTACAGACGTCACATGCAACTCCTGGAACGATTCCATCAGCACTGCCTTCGGAAAATCCTGCAAATCTCTTGGGAAGACAGGCAGACAAACATCAGTGTGCTGGAAGAAGCAAAGACCACCAGCATTGAAGCGATAGTCCTCCGCCACCAACTCCGCTGGACCGGCCACCTTGTCCGGATGCCTGACCACCAAAGCAGTTGCTCTACTCTGAACTCAAGAATGGAAAACGGAATGTTGGTGGACAGGAAAAGAGATTTAAACTCTAGCATAGACACTGAGAACTGGGAAGCCCTGGCTCTTGACCGCTCCAGCTGGAGGTCAGCTGTGACCAGCAGTGCTGCAGAATTTGAAGAGGCACGAATGGAGGGCGAAAGGGAGAAACGTGCCAAGAGGAAGGCGTGTCAAGCCAACCCCGACCGAGACCACCTTCCACCTGGAAACCAATGCCCTCACTGCAGAAGAAGATGCAGAGCAAGAATAGAGCTCCACAGGCACATACGGACCCACAAGAATATTGGAAGGCAATCCTCCTCGGAAAACGAGGGATCGCCTAAGTAAGTAAGTAAGATGGTACCCTAGTTGTGGAATGCTTTTTCCACTGAGCCTTTTTGGAAGCAAATTTGGCTTTATTTTGGCACTGTTAAAACTTGGCATTTTGTAAAAAAAAAAAAAAAAAAAGCCTTTTTGGGACCTGATGACTTCATCCAATATGTATCACTATATGGTTTTGTGCTGTTTTAGCTTTTTAATTCAACTGTTTAAGTATCTTCTAATATTTTCATTTACAGCTTCATTGTCTTACACTTTAAATTCTAAAAATGGTTTTATTGTATGCCAGCCAGATATTTTAAAGTATAAATAATTATAATTATAACAGCAGCAGCAGTAACAGACAATGTCTCCATGTCTGTGGAAGATATCATTCATTTGGACATCATAGCAGATGTCTCAAACATTTGACAGAGTGTCTGGTTGTCATTCAGGCTCCAGTGCCAGTTTCAAGCAAAATAGCAGGGAGTGGGGTGGAGGTGCAGCAACATATAACAACATTGTTCTGGTACAGCTGTACCAGGAGCTCCAATTTTGTTTGCTTTGCATTGGATGTTAGTTTGCAGTCCTAAGTTTCAGGGACTCTACAGATAGGTGGCTTCTTTTGGTTGCAGTTATAGGGCAAATCACCTGTCCATCATCGTTGAGTTTGGTCCCACCCCTTGCTCAGGGCAATTGGGAAGGGAGCCATTTTTTAGTTAGTCTCAGCAAGGAAAGCTATGTACAGGATGTGTGTAAACTTCCCCTGTACAAAAGCTTCAACCTTTAAGAACTCCAGGGAAGCATCCCCACAGCTTTAAGAAATTCCAGGAAAACAGCCCTAAAGACTAAAGAACTCCAGCTGGAGAACATCTACTGCCTTGCTGGTAGGTCCACTCGGCGTTCGAGACGCAGTTCGACCCGGTAGCGGAGCCCACATCAGTAGGGGTTAGATTACAGTCAGCTTGGGAGAAGTTAAAAAGGGGATTTTCCTTTAAAGAAGAAGTTATTGAAGACAGTAGCTTGTCCTTCGTGGGCAAGATTAGGAATTCACCAGTTGCCTAAAAGCTTGGGATCATTTGCTTAACTTTACTGAAGACAAGAGAAGTTTCTATTTGATTGTTCACTAATAAAAGACTGTTGTACTTCTCAAGACATCTAAAGACTGTTTGTGGTGGAAACCTCTGATAACTTCTCTTTAGGCCCCCTGGCTTCTCATTGGGCAAAGGTTGCACGTCCTGTTTTAAAGACAACTATTTACAGGCCCAGCGCGCGACAGAACAAACATTGTGGAAGGAGTGTCAAAATTTGGGAGGTTGTTGTTGTTGTTGTTGTTGTCATCCATGTTGCAAGGACAGGAAGGCAGCTGACATTCTTCTTTGGGAAATAGAAAACAGAAGATGATTTTGAGCCACAGCTAAGAGGTTTAAGATTTAAAAGGGCCAAAATGAAAGTGTCTGATTCTTCAGGTAAAAAGAGAGAAGTGGAAAAATTGGACCCTCTTTGAGGTCTTAGATATGGGCCAGTTAGTAAATAAGGTTAGTTAATGAAGTAGTGACCAGATTTCTTGCAGACAGTTGTGCAATCATTACTAATACCTTACTGTATGAGACAATGACATTATGTAAACTTCATTGAAAGCAGGTTACTGGTCATCACTGCTGTGTGAATGACTATTAAAAAAAGTTAATTGAATCTTTTATAACAAAACACTTATTTGCATGTTCTGAGGCTACTGGCAATCTGTTTCATTGCTTGGCCCCAATGTCTAGATCTAGGGAAGTCATGCTACCCCTCTATTCTGCTTTGGTTAGACCACACCTGGAATATTGTGTCCAATTCTGGGCACCACAATTCAAGAGAGATATTGACAAGCTGGAATGTGTCCAGAGGAGGGCCACTAAAATGATCAAGGGTCTGGAGAACAAGCCCTATGAGGAGCGGCTCAAGGAGCTGGGCATGTTCAGTCTGAAGAAGAGAAGCTGAGAGGAGATATGATAGCCATGTATAAATATGTGAGAGGAAGCCACAAGGAGGAGGGAGCAAGCTTGTTTTCTGCTTCCCTGGAGACTAGGACGCGGAACAATTGCTTCAAACTACAAGAGAGGAGATTCCATCTGAACCTGAGGAAGAACTTCCTGACTGTGAGAGCCGTTCAGCAGTGGAACTCTCTGCCCCGGAGTGTGGTGCAGGCTCCTTCTTTGGAAGCTTTTAAACAGAGGCTGGATGGCCATCTGTCAGGGGTGATTTGAATGCAATATTCCTGCTTCTTGGCAGGGGGTTGGACTGGATGGCCCATGAGGTCTCTTCCAACTCTTTGATTCTATGATTCGATGATTCTATAATTTTTATGGCCTTGTAAATTAGTTAAATATGCCTTCCCACCTAAGTCATGGAAGAAAGAGGAAGAGAAAAATCAAAAGAGCAGTTTTCTTTATCCAAATCTAGCCATGCCAATGTTAAGAGGGAGACTTCCTTATATAACAGTATTCAGACTGTAGGCATGTGGTGAATCTTTGGCCAGGTGTGTCCACAAGTAATTCCTGACTGATGAATTCTGATGTGATATTAGATTATATCACTGAGTCCTGTTCTGCATACATGACCAGGCACTCATGACCCATGAAGCAAAGCCTTGGCTTTTTCACACATTTCAGATAGAATTGTAAGTTCTACATGCTTGCCTTTTCATGGGGCAAGGGTGAGTCTGAAGCCTGTTAAGGCAACATCAATACAATATCACAGATTAGTGGGGTGGAATGTCTTCCAGGCTTTTTGCTAAGCAGGCTGCTAGCATGGTCCTCAAACTTACAGCAACAGCTTTTGACAGGCAGAGGTGCCTGCAGGGAGGAAAGGAGAAGTTAAAAAGCCCCTGTGGGTGAACAAAACAAAACAAAAATCCTATGTGTCAAATGCTGCGGGATGTCAGTGCATCTGCCCTGTGCTCCGAAACACCAAATATAGATGGCAGTTTCTCTGTAAAATACTTGAAGGGCCTAGCCTGACTCTTGACATCCAAATTAACTATTAGATTCTACCTTTTCCAACCAAACATTTCTTGAAAAATATGGTCCCGGGAAGGGGGGGGGGGGTTCTAGTATGTTCCTGGGCCCTTGGTTATTCTTTGGCCCTGATTTATGTTCAGCTTCTGCATCCTGATTTTGGTCTACAACTTCCAACTCCCACCTGTTCTGGTACGGCTGTACCAGGAGCTCCAACTTTATTTGCTTTGTATTAAATCTTTGTTTGCAGTCCCAGGTTTCAGGGACTCTGCAGATAAGTGGCTTCCTTTGGTTGCAGTCATAGGCCAAGTCACCTGTCCATCATCGTTAAGTTTTGGTCCCGCCCCTTGCTCAGGGCAATTGGGAAGGGAAGGGAGCCATTTTTTAGTTAGTCTCAGCAAGGAAAACTAATGTACAGGACCTGTGCAAGCTTCCCCTGTACAAAAGCTTCAACCCTTAAGTTATTTGTAAGTCAGATGCTTGTCACTCAGGGACTGCATGTATATTTTATTTATTTATTTATTTACTGCATTTGTTGACCGCCGTTCTCAGCCCTAGGGCGACTCACGGCGGTGTACAACATATAAAAAGACAATTTACAATAAAGCTATTAAAAATATCATTACACTAAATCATTCGCGACGTCTCATCCTAGAATCACAATCCAATCTCGTTATCCATATTCCGTTCCACTCATCATTGCCAATTTGTTGTAGCACTTAGTCAAACGCCTTCTCGAACAACCACGTCTTTAGGCTCTTACGGAATGCCATAAGGGAGGGCGCCTGTCTGATGTCTACAGGGAGGGAGTTCCACAGCCGGGGGGCCACCACCGAGAAGGCCCTATCCCTCGTCCCCGCCAGGCGTGCCTGTGAGGCAGGCGGGATCGAGAGAAGGGCCTCCCCAGACGATCTCAAGGTCCTCGTGGGTTCGTAGGCCGAGATGCGGTCAGACAGGTATTTTAGGCCGGAACCGTTTAGGGCTTTGTAGGCCAACACCAGCACCTTGAATTGGGCCCGGTAGCAGATCGGTAGCCAGTGGAGCTGGGACAACAAGGGCGTTGTGTGCTCCCTGCGTCCCGCTCCCGTTAGTAACATGGCTGCCGCGCGCTGGACTAGCTGGAGCTTCCGGGCCGTCTTCAAGGGCAGCCCCACGTAGAGAGCGTTGCAGTAGTCAAGGCGGGATGTGACCAGAGCGTGTACTACCGTGGCCAAGTCAGACTTCCCAAGGTACGGGCGCAGCTGGCGCACGAGCCTGAGCTGTGCGAATGCTCCCCTGGTCACCGCTGATACCTGGGGGTCCAGGCTCAACGATGAATCCAGGATCACACCCAAGCTGCGAACCTGCGCCTTCAAGGGGAGTTCGACCCCATCCAGCACAGGCTGTAACCCTATACCCTGCTCGGCCTTGCGACTGACCAGGAGTACCTCTGTCTTGTCTGGATTTAATTTCAATTTGTATAGCTAAAACCCACCCATTTGGTGCTGCTTGGAGTTCTGGTTATCAAAATAATAAATATAAGCAGCGGTTTCTGATAGGATATTGGTTTATTCCCAAGGATACCAGATGTCAACCCTAAGTATAATGTGAGGCAAGCACTCTAGACTTATCAGAAACACGATTTGTATGACTATTCTATTTTTAAAAGAAGATAAAGATGTTACAAATGTCTGATTTATAGATTTTTTTAGAACCGAGTCCTTGCCTCATGTCACATTATTGGGTGGGGAGCGAGGAGGAGAAGTGTACATCAGCTCTTCCAAAAATCAGAGAGGATGAGAAGCCTGAAAAGTGTGTGAGTTTGATGCCTGAAATCATCAACGTAAATAAAGATTTGTACGCAAGTGCTTTCATTTGAAATTCTTCCTCATTATAACCTCAATATGTATTATCCTTAGGAAATCAGACTGCATTAGGAAGTACTCTGTAAACACATTACACAATGACAGACTTTACTTGACAGATTTGTGGATTGATTATTTTATTTAAAATAATTTCCAAGCTACTATAAATCCAAACAAGCAGCTTTCAACACTGTAATCATTTTTTTTCTTTTGTCTGCAAAAATCTACATGAATATCTAAAACTATTTTTATCTTGGACCCCACCCTTTAAACCAGCCAAGCTTTTAAAAGTATTTTGGAAATAATGCTTGGATTGGAAACAACTAGCTGGAGAGATGTCTTTCTTATCCCGCAGCTGTGTATTCTTTGTTCCCTGTGGAATGTAGTAATCCCTCTGTGATGATTTCCTCCGCGTCCATTTATGAATATTCCATGTCCATTTACAATAGCTGGGAAAGCACTTTCTAGTGAGCTGCTAAGTGCCCTGTTAGTATTTACGTGAATATTGTGATGGAGCTGCCTAGACTACTAAACTCCTTCTAAATATGGCAGGGCTCAACTGAATAGAAAATACCAGGCTAGTCATCACCTTCACTGGTCATACAGTCCTCATAGTAAAAATCTATTGTGCTTGGGGGCAAGAGCTATTCTTAGGTGTTATTTTCCATTTGCTCCACAGCTGTTTTCAGTCACAAGTTCCTGGCACCAGAACAAGAGAGAGGGTTGGTGAAAGGAAGAGTGCAAAAACGGTGCCATGCCCTCACAAGTGAATTTTGTTTTGTAGAATTCTGGAGAATCAGGAGGTCTCTTCCCTGTTCTGCTCAATGGAAGAAGGCGAAGAAAAGATGCGATAACAAGAATTGTTGGAGACTCTATTATTCCTAGTTGGCCAGAAGCCATTATATATAGTCATGATTCATTAGGCACTGTAAAATATAGATAAGATATAGTAGATACTAAACATATGCTAACTTACGTAGCCACTTGCCAGCATTGTCTATGTTTGCATTTTGTTTGTGGTTCTTTCTTTTGTTCCTCATTTTGACTCATACACCTTGTCCCTCTCTCTTTACCCCCTTTCCCCCTTTCCCTTTGATTTCATAGAATCATATGAAAACATGGACCGTGCTCTGACCTACAAGAAGCACTGCCTGAACATCAAACAAAAAGTGGGCGCTAGAAACAACATCATACGAAAGCTGACTGGCACAACCTGGGGATCACAACCAGACACAGTGAAGACATCTGCCCTTGCGCTATGCTACTCTGCTGCTGAGTATGCATGCCCAGTGTGGAACACATCTCATCACACTAAAACAGTGGATGTGGCTCTTAATGAGACATGCCGCATTATCACGGGGTGTCTGCGACCCACACCACTGGAGAAATTACACTGCTTAGCCGGTATTGCACCACCTGACATCCACCGGGAAGTAGCAGCCAATAGTGAAAGGACCAAGGCAGAGACATCTCCAGCTCATCCCCTGTTTGGGTATCAGCCAGCACGTCAACGACTTAAATCAAGACATAGTTTTCTTAGAACTACAGAGACACTCGCTGGAACACCCCAGCAAGCGAGAGTCCAAAAGTGGCAGGCCCAAACCCAGCACCTCAATTCATGGGTGATACCAGATGAGAGACTCCCCCCTGGGCACTCAGAAGACTGGGCGACTTGGAAGGCGCTGAACAGATTGCGCTCTGGCACCACGAGATGCAGAGCCAATCTTAAGAAATGGGGCTACAGGGTGGAATCCTCGGCATGCGAGTGCGGAGAAGAACAAACCACTGACCACCTGCTGCAATGCACCCTGAGCCCTGCCACATGCACGATGGAGGACCTTCTTGCGGCAACCCCAGAGGCACTCCAAGTGGCCAGATACTGGTCAAAGGACATTTAACCAAATACCAAATTTACAAAATCTGTGTGTTTTTTTTTTCTTTCTTTCTTTTTCTTTTTCTTTTTAATCTCTGTGTTTGTTTTGCTCTGTTGGAATTGTAATACAATGGTTGCTGATGACACGATAAATAAATATAGAATCATAGAATCAAAGAGTTGGAAGAGACCAATGGGCCATCCAGTCCAACCCCCTGCCAAGAAGCAGGAATATTACATTCAAATCACCCCTGATTTGCATTCAATATTGCATTCAAATCATCCCTTGGGGAGATGGTAGCGAGGTACAAATAAAGTGTTATTGTTATTATTGTTGTTGTTGTTGTTGTTATTATTATTATCATTATTATTATTATTATTATTATTATTATTATTATATATGTTGTGTGTCTATGGCATTGAATGTTTACCATGTATTGTTGTTGTTGTTCATTTGTTCAGTTGTCTCCGACTCTTCGTGACCTCATGGACCAGCCCACGCCAGAGCTCCCTGTCGGCCGTTACCACCCCCAGCTCCCTCAAGGTCAGTCCAGTCACTTCAAGGATGCCATTCATCCATCTTGCCCTTGGCCGGCCCCTCTTCCTTTTGCCTTCCACTTTCCCCAGCATAATTGTCTTCTCTAGGCTTTCCTGTCTCCTCATGATGTGGCCAAAGTACTTCAACTTTGTGTCTAGTATCTTTCCCTCCAGTGAGCAGTCGGGCTTTATTTCCTGGAGGATGGACTGGTTGGATCTTCTTGCAGTCCAACTTATGCTAACATTATGTACATTATAATCCGCCCTGAGTCCCCTGCGGTGTGAGAAGGGCATGTGCAAACTGGTAATTCTCTCTATAAATACCGGGCTGACTTGGGCAGAGCTTTGTGCTTCATCAGCCATCTTGAGGAGCTGGGCACCCTTACCCCGGGTAAGAATAAATACTGGAAACTTGCTAAGCTGTCTCTGTCTTTTCCTTCTCCACGGATCTCTTGGAATCCTGGAAAATGGCAGCCCGGCTGCAACAGGGCGGAATATAAATACTGTAAATAAACAAACAAACAAACTTCAGTGACACATTCTTTCCATTGGTTCTGTGAAGACATTTTCTGGAGACTGGGAAATACTTTATAGCACTCATTATGTGCCAGACTATATGTACCAAAGAATTTGCTTATTTTGTCTTTTTATGTTTCAAACTAAGGGTAGGCTTTCCAGAAATTTTACCTGAATGACATTCAGTGCTATTAGATGCAGTTAAGAACATTATCCTTCTATTGTAATTACCAAGCACAGATTTCTTATCCTCAGAAATTTTTAATAAATATGATCCAGCCAATTATCATCCAATTCACTTGCTAAGTATGGATTTGCAAACATTATGCAAAGTGCCTTTATAATAAACTAATTGACTGAATGGAAGAGGAAGTTGTTTTCACCCATGAACAATTAGGTTTGGGCCAGGCAGCCACTGCAGATCTCTGGTACCTGGTAGCTTCTGTATCAGTGGAGTGGTGAATCTTACTGTTCAAGATAAAACTGGTAGTATTTGAAATGAAGGACAAAGCCCAGTACCTCAGTAGGCACTGTTGGATTCTGTTTCCTGGGAAAGAATTAATGCTTTCTTGGGAAACGGAATTCAATTGTTCTAAAATCAAGAACTGGAAATCTAAAATCTAGAATTGGAAGTGCTATACTTACCTTGATTGCGCCATGTTTAACTTATTTTAAAATAAGAATTAATTATTTACTCAGAGGGAGATGTACTTTAATACTTTAGGTTATATCTATATAAATAAAAGTGTAATGTTCATTTGTGGGATTAACATAACTCAAAAACCACTGGATGAATTGACACCAAATTTGGACACAATACACCTCTCAGGCCAACGAGTGGCCATCACTCATAAAAACACAGAAAAACACAGCAGAAGCGACTTAAAAAGCCAGAAAACAAAAAAAATTACAATACATGTGCAAAACCACATATATATACACAAACACATATATATACACACTAGGGCTGGGCAACCACAGAAAAATTTGTTTCTAAACTCGATTCGTTTTTGGGGGGGTTTTGCGTTTCGATTTTTAAAAGAATTCCAAAATTTTTCTTTAAAAAAGTTCGAAATTTACGAAATTTCGGAAATTACAAAACAATAACGAAACAATTACGAATCGATTCGTTAATGGCGGACACGACCGCGCAATACGCTAAAAAAACCTCCAAATGGGACAGGGGGAACTTCTGAAGCTTCCCTCTCCCTCTGTTGTTGACTGTTGGTGTGATAATTATATTTTTTTTTCACTGATAAAACAAACAACTATAAAACTAGCACCAGACATGCGGAAATAATAACAAAACGATTTCGAAACGATTTCGAAATGATTTCGAAACAATTACGAAACAATTACAAAACGAATTGAAAAATTCGTTTCGATTTTTAGTTGCTCCTGAATGGTTCAATATCGCTTCGTTATCAAAAAAATAACGAATTAATAACGAATTACGAAATTAACAAACGAAAACGCCCAGCCCTAATATACACACATATATGCACACACACACACAAAACATGTACACAGAAAGGAGGAAGGAAGGAGAGAAGGAGGGAGAGAAGAAGGGAAAGAAGGGAAAGAAGGAGAGAAAGAAGGAAAGAAAGAAAGGTAGAGAAGGAAGGAGGGAGATAAAGAGGGAGAGAAGAAGGGAAAGAAAGAGGGAAGGAGAGCAGGAAGGAAGGAAAGAAGAGTTCAGAAGGAAGGAAGGAGGGAAAGAAGGAGGGAGATAAAAAAGGAAAGAAAGAAGGGTAGAGAAGGAAGGAAGGGGAGAAGGAGGGAAAGAAAGAGGGGGAGAAAGAGGGAAAGGAGAGAAGGAAAGAAAAAAAGGTAGAGAAGGAAGGAGAGAAAGAAGGAAAGAAAGAAGGGTAGAGAAGGAAGGAAGGAGAAAAGGAGGGAGAGAATGAAATAAAAAAGTGAAAGAGGGAAGGAAGGAGAGAAGTAACGAAAGAGAGAAAGAGGGAGGGAGGGAAGGAATGAAAGAGACAAGGAAGGATGGAACCAAAGAGCAAAGGAAGCAAGAAAAGAAACAGGTAGAGAAGGAAGGAAGAAGGGAAAGAAAAAAGAGGGAGGGAAGGAAGGAGAGAAAGAAAGAAGGAAAGAAAGAGGGAAGGAAGGTTGGCCACAGCAATGCGTGGCGGGTACTGCTAGTGTGTGTGTGTGTGTGTGTGTGTGTGTATACTCTCTCTTTTTATTCAGGACCGAAAAAAGTCAGTTATATTTCATTATAACTGAGATAGTTAACATGCTATGAGTACTCTTGTGTTGAAAATGTTGAGATTTTGAGCATTTAAATGTATTTAAAATGTTCAATATCTAAACATTTTTAAAACTGGTGTGGATTCAGTCAGGGGCGGCTCAACCCATTATGTAAAGTAAGCAATCTGTGTTCATATTAAGGGGACCGTACAATAAAAACGGTGCTCCATGCAGTCATGCCGGCCACATGACCTTGGAGGTGTCTACGGACAATGCTGGCTCTTCGGCTTAGAAATGGAGATGAGCACCACACCCCAGAGTCAGACATGACTGGACTTAATGTCAGGGGACTACCTTTACCTTTACCTTTACAATAAAAATAAGGATTATTCCAGCTTTCCATGAAACTAAGTTTGCAATGCTTTATGTAAATATTCAAAAACATTTAACCTACTGATGCCTCAATTAATAAAATTTTATTGCCATCTATTTTTATTTTTGAAAATTACCAATAGTTGTAGCATTTCCCACCCTCGAGTTCTACACGTTTTCCCAGTTTTTTGTGGTAAAATTAAGTGCCTTGGTTTATATTCGGGTTGGTTTATACTTGAGTATATATGTTATCATCAAGCTATGTTTATCCAACATAGTGGAAATAGTACATTGCAGCTAACATCAGGAATTGCTGGGAAATAGACAAATAATCCGGGACAAGAGAAATTGATTTTTTAAAAACGACACCGAGAATTGCAACAATAAATTGAGCAACTTTCTGCCACCTTTGCTCCATCTGTACGAGCCTTCAGACTCTCAAATTGTTTCTTTTTATTCTGTGCAGATAATACTGCACTTTCCCTCCAAATCAACAAATGGGAAAAGGCTGCTGAGGGCATTTTCCCAATTAAAAAGAATGTTTTATTGTAAATTATAGTAAGGCTACAATAACGGTGTTCTCAAAATGACATCGAATGCCGAAATGGTGTTTGGTAATAGAGTTAACTAAACCAAGATTTTTTTAAAAATAATAGATCACATCCTCAGCTGCTGCAAGAAGATTGCGCAGACAGACTCCAAGCAGAGGCATAACACCGTTGCTCAGATGATTCATTGGAACTTGTGCCACAAATACCGTCTATTATTTATTTATTTATTTATTTCGAACATTTCTACCCCACCCTTCTCAACCCCTAGGGGGACTCAGGGCGGCTTACAATTGGCAATATTTTAAAATACAGAATACAGAATAACAAATATAACAATTAACATGAACATTAATAAATAAAGATTAAAACAGTATACTTACACTCTGATTAGCTATTGCTTGTCTGGTGGCTGTTTAGCTAGCCATCTACTAATGAATACTCCGCTTAACTTATCCAAATCCTCTTCCATGCCATAGTCAAACATTATCAATTGTCCTTTAACCTGATTGCCCGAAGTACTGGTCCCACAGCCACGTTTTAACCTTTTTTCTAAAGGTGAGGAGGGATGACAATGACCTAATTTCCTCGGGGAGCAAATTCCACAGGCGGGGGGCCACCATCGAGAAGGCCCTGTCCCTCATCCCCGCCAAGTGTGTTTGAGACAAAGGCGGGGCTGAGAGCAGGGCCTCCCTAGACGATCTTAAGCTCCAAGGTGGGACGTAGAAGGAGATTCGTTCAGACAGGTACGCTGGACAGGAGCCGTATAGGGTTTTATAGGTCAAGACCAGCACTTTAAATTGTGCTCGGAATTGGATCGGCAGCCAGTGGAGCTGGCACAGCAGGGGGTGGTATGCTACCTGTATTATGCTCCAGTGAGTAATCTAGCTGCCGCCCGTTGGACTAATTGAAGTTTCCGAACAGTCTTCAAAGGCAACCGTATGTAGAGCGCGTTGCAGTAATCTATTCGGGATGTGACAAGAATGTGGACCACCGTAGCCATCTGCGTGCAACAAAGAACTGGTGGGATCACAAGCCGGAAAAAGTTACAAAGAATGAATACGTCAAGATACTCTGGGACTTCCAGATTCAGACAGAGTTTTGGAGCACAGTACTCCTGACCTCACGATCGTGTTAAAAAACAAAGTATGGATTGTCGATGTTGCAATCTCAGGAGACAGCAGGATTAATGGGAAACAACTGGAAAAGCTGACACGATATGAGGATTTAAAGATCAAACTGCAAAGACTCTGGCACAAACCAGTAAAGGTGGTCCCAGTGGTGATTGGCACACTGGGTACAGTGCCTAAAAACCTTGGCCTGCATGTAAAGACAATCGGCGCTGACAAAATTATGATCTGCCAGCTGCAGAAGGCCACCTTACTGGGATCTGCACGCATTATTCGCCAATACATCACACAGTCCTAGGCATTTGAGAAGTGTCTGACTTCATCCAATACAATATTATTTATTTATTTATTTATTTGGTGCATTTGTTGACCGCCGTTCTCAGCCCTAGGGCGACTCACGGCGGTGTACAACATATAAAAGGCAATTTACAAAAAACAATAGCAAAAACAGCATATCCACAATACAACAGTTATATAGTTACACTAAATAATCCGCTCCGTCTCATAGTAGAATCGTAACCAATCTCATAGTCCATATTCCGTTCCAGTCATCTTTACCAAATTTTTTTGTAGCACTTAATTAAATGCCTTCTCAAACAGCCATGTCTTTAGGCTTTTACGGAAAGACATAAGGGAGGGCGCCTGTCTGATGTCTACAGGGAGAGTGTTCCACAGCCGGGGGGCCACCACCGAGAAGGCCCTCTCTCTCGTCCCCGCCAGGCGTGCCTGTGAGGCAGGCAGGATCGAGAGAAGGGCCTCCCCAGACGATCTCAAGGCCCTCGTGGGCTCATAGGCCAAGATGCGGTCCGAGAGGTATTTTGGGCCGGAACCGTTTAGGGCTTTGTAGGCCAACACCAGCACCTTAAATTGGGCCCGGCAGCAGATCGGCAGCCAGTGGAGCTGGAACAACAAGGGCGTTGTGTGCTCCCTGCGTCCCGCTCCAGTTAGTAACATGGCTGCCGCGCGCTGGACTAGCTGAAGCTTCCGGGCCGTCTTCAAGGGCAGCCCCACGTAGAGAGCGTTGCAGTAGTCAAGGCGGGATGTGACCAGAGCGTGTACCACCATGGCCAAGTCACGAGTGTCTGCTGTGAACTCATCTTGCTGTGTTTCAAATAATAATATTATTATTATTATTATTATTAATAATAAGGAATCATTTTTCAACAATCAGTATTGTAGCTACCTCAACAAGAAAAAAACCTCAACCAGAGAGTTTAGTGAAAAGTTTTGAGCTTTGTTTTTTTTTAATATGGATAAACATATTATACAAAATAACTTTTGATAACTCTATTTTCAGCACTTGAACAGCCCCAACTAAAAATGTTAGTTCAGTTAGTTTGTGAGAATTAAATCTGATCTGATTCCAAATTAAATTGATTGGAAAAATCAGGCAGTTCATATTCTTAGACTTTTTTTTTTCAGTTCCAGGCTGTGTTTTGAATATCTTTTTTGATTGGAACCTAGTCTCCCTTCCATTTTTACATTGACTTGGCATAGGATGTTTAACTATTGGCTGTGGTTGAATTTCGCCCCTTCTGGTCTGCTTCCTTTTATTTGTTACTCACATCAGAGCAGTTGGATTTGATTCAAGGTTCTGCTTTCACAGCCTTTCACCATAGCTTTTACCAGATCTTGGTGACAAAAAAGCATAAATCTATTAAGGCAGAATCTATCTATCTATCTATCTTTCTATCTATCTATCTATCTATCTAATCAACAATAGAATAATTTGTCTGTGGTCAAAAAGCTGTAACTGTTTCCTGCTTGATCCTCTTGATATAGCAGACTCTTATCTGCAAGATGCAACAATTCTAAAATATAGAAACCCTTTAGAGAATACCATTTAATGTTACTCAAGGACCATTTCAAGAGAGCTTTAATACTTTGGCATGTCAAGGTCACCATATTGAAACACTATCATGTGTATTTCTAGTTTATTCTTTCACAGATATTGGCAGAAAGGGTTAACCAATACAGTATGAATATCTCTTTCAGGGCATTTTTCTCATTATTTGTGTCTTTTCCTGTCATCTGTTAACACAATCTGTATGTTTTTTACAGCTGATCTTAAGATAAGCTGTGCTAAGTTTGCCTGGGTTTTAATCTATATATGTGTTTGTGAAATTCAAAGTATGTTTGTTTGTTTGTTCACAGAAGCTGTTGCTAGGTGAAGTGTCTCTCTGTTCTGGTACCGCTGTACCAGGAGCTCCAATTTTGTTTGCTTTGCATTGAATGTTTGTTTGCAGTCCTAAGTTTTAGAGACTCTGCAGATAGGTGGCTTCTTTTGGTTGCAGTTATAGGGCAAGCCACCTGTCCATCATCATTGAGTTTGGTCCCGCCCCTTGCTCAGGGCAATTGGGAAAGGAAGGGGGCCATTTTTCAGTTAGTCTCAGCTAGGAAGTCAATGTACAGGACATGTACAGACTTTCTCCTGAACAAAGGCTTCAACCCTTAAGACTTCCCGGGGGAGAACAGTCTTAAGAGCATCTAAAGATTCCCAAAGGTTCCTGGTTTAACAGCTTTAAACATCAAGATCTCCAGCTAAGTGACTACAGGCCTACTGATATGTCCACTCGGTTTTGAGACGCAGTTCAGCCCGGTAGTGGATCCACATCAGTCAGGTTTAGCTTCACAGTTAGCCTGGGAGGAGCTAGAAAGGGATTTTCCTTGAAAGTAAAGCAAAGAAACAGTTAGAAGCCACCAGTTGTTTGACGCCTGGAAGCATTTGTTTAACCTTTGAAGACAAAAGAAGTTTCTGTTTAATTGTTCATCAATAAAAGTCTTTGTTGTATTTAAGCTCAAGTCTTCTAAAGACTGTTTAATGGGGGAAAATTCTCTAAGGGCTTCTCTTCGGGGGCCCTGGATTCCCGTTGGGGTGAAGTTGCACGTCCTGTTTTAAAAGCACTTCGTTTCAAGCCCAGCAGCGACAGAACATCCTCTTTGATGTCACTAGGAAAGAAAAGGAGTGAAGCGGCTCTGGTCCAGCGTATCTGTCAGAACGTATCTCCTTCTATGTCCCACCTTGGACTTTAAGATCTTCTGGGGAGGCCTTGCTCTTAGTCCCGCCTCTGTCTCAAACATGCTTGAGGATAAGCGGGCCCTCAGGTACGCCTTTGTGGATTTAAAAGCTGTGTCTGATTCAGTCTCCAGATCAAAACTATGGGCCAAATTAGATAAGTACCTAACTGATAAAAGATTACTTTTTCTCATTAAAGAACTTTACAGAGATAGCAGTTTACAGGTTAGATGCACTCCCATGGCCAAATCTCAGGGCCAATCCAAATGACCAGAGAGGTAAGACAGGGCTGTATCTTAGCTCCCACCCTGTTCAACTTATTCCTAAATGATCTTGATCACAAGGTCACTTACCCAGGTTGGAAAAAAGGAGACTTCCCATCTTGCTGTATGCAGATGATACAGACATCATATCCAGGTCTAGACCAGGGTTCTTACAAAAACTTAGGAATTTTACAGAATATTGCAAAACAAATGAGCTAAACATAAATTTCACCAAATTAAAAGTTCTGGTTTTTTTAAAGTACATTTACAAAATATAAATGGTCTATTGATAAATTCTCTCTAGAGCAGGTTAGAAGCTTTCAAGCAAAAAGTGGCACTAGAAACAATATCATACGAAAGCTGACTGGTACAACCTGGGGATCACAACCAGATACAGTGAAGACATCTGTCCTTGTGCTATGCTACTCTGCTGCTGAGTATGCATGTCCGGTGTGGAACACATCTCGCCATGCTAAAACAGTGGATGTGGCTCTTAATGAGACATGCCACATTATCACGGGGTGTCTGCACCCTACACAACTGGAGAAATTATACTGTTTAGCCGGTATTGCACCACCTGACATCTGCTGGGAAGTAGCAACCAATAGTGAAAGAACCAAGGCAGTGATATCTCTGGCCCACCCCCTGTTTGGATATCAGCCAGCGACTTAAATCAGCCAACGACTTAAATCAAGAAATATTTTTCTAAGATCTACAGAGAACACGTCAGCAAGCGAGAATCCAAAAGTGGCAGGCTCAAACCCAGAACCTCAATCAATGGCTGATACCAAATGAGAGACTCCCTCCTGGGCACACAGAAAACTGAGCAACTTGGAAGGCGCTGAACAGACTGCACTCTGGTACTACGAGATGCAACCTTAAGAAATGGAGCTGCAAAGTTAAATCCATGACATGCGAGTGTGGAGAAGAGCAAACCATGGACCACCAGCTGCAATGCAACCTGAGCCCTGCCACATGCACAATAGAGGACCTTCTTATAGTCACACTAGAGGTGCTTCAAGTTGCCAGCTACTGATCAAAGGACATTTAATCAACTACCAAGTTTGCAAACTTTGTGATTTGTCTGTTTTTTTCCCCAAATATTTTAATTGGTTTTCTTAGAATACATCAATACATCAATACCTTCAATAATCTTATATTCCATCCTTAATTCATTACATCAACCAAAGTGTATATATCTTGTATACTCCCCCCCCACCTCTGTGCCCCCCCCCCCCATCTGAGCCACTTCAATTTGCATTCTCTTTCCAAAATACCATTTCTTCTTGTGGAGATAATTTCCCATCTACTTCTTTTAAGCCATTCTCAATACATTTTCTCCAAACTTTATCAAAATCATTTTTCTTCCATACCCTTTCCTGACTCTTAACCTACATGTCAATTTATCATTTATTGCTATTTTACATAATTCTTTATACCATTCTTCAATTGATATGTTTATTTTACCTTTCCAATTCTTCGCTATCAGTAATATTGCTGCAGTTAACATGTTATCTATTGCATCTTTCTCTGTTTTTTTTTCAATTTCTTAACATTATATAGTGACAACAATGCAATACTTGCACTTTTCCCTATCTTCATATCCATTATAGCTTCTATCTCTCCAAATACCTCAAAATTCATTTACATATTTACATTACCACCACATATGTATATATGTACCCAACTCCTGGCAACCTCTCCAACAATTTTTTTGTGGAATTCCTATTAATATTTGCAATCTTTACTGGTGTTAAGTACCATTTCCAAACCAATTTGTAATAATTTTCTTAACACGTATTGATAAGTTCTTTAAATATCTTTGACCTCATAATTGTACCCAATGCACAATGGAGGACCTTTTTATAGTAACACCAGAGGCGCTCCAAGTGGCCAGCTACTGGTCAAAGGACATCTAATCAACTACCAAGTTTGCAAACTTTGTGATTTGTTTGTCTGTTTTTAATGCAATACAACTACTTGGTTTGCTCCTGACAAGATAAATACATTTTAAAAAATCATTATTCAGCCTTATAACTGTAGGGTATCACTGAAGTGATTCCACTGGCAGATCAAAACTCACATGATGTAAATGATGAAAATAACAAGTCACTTTCATGCATTAAGTAAACGTGTGCTAGATCAAAAGAGATTAAATTTGCTTCCAACACAAACACATGATAAATGTCTAAGGTTTTGACAAAGTGAAGCTTCTTGGTCAAACTGTAGATTGGCTTCGCAGGAAGACTGTCAGGTAGCTGCTTGTTAATGGCAAAGCATAAGGGGAATATGCCACCTCCATGCTGAATCCCTCTGCTTTTGCTCCCCTCAGCTCGGTTGTGGCATCGCAGAAGGTCAGTCAGTCTGTGGCATGGCAATAATAGTTGCTATGACAATGTACGAGGGGAGGTGGCAACCTAAGAGAGGGGGGAAGAAAGGGCACCCACCAACTAAGCCCAGAGCTCCAGCTGATGGTGGAAACACTCAGTGTTTAAAGACACAGACGTGATGATAAAGACAGAAATGGATCGGACAAATTTCCATCTTTCTGAAGTGAGGTTTCGTGTCGGACAGAAAATTCAGCGTGCAAATTGTTATCTTTCCTGAAGAAAGGATAGCTCCAAGGGGTAGTTGGGAGTTGATGGCATATGTAAAACAACCCTAAGACATTCCATGCTTTTAAGTCAAGAGCTCTTTAAATGCGACTCATGTGGGAGCTGCTTCTTCAGTGAGAAGTCCCCATTCTCATGAACCAAGTAACCATATGCATGGGGATTACTTACTTCCTTAGGCGATCCCTCGCTTTCCGAGGATGATTGTCTTCCAATATTCTTGTGGGTCCGTATGTGGCTGTGGAGCCCTATTCTTGCTCTGCATCTTCTTCCACAGTGAGGGCATTGGTTTCCAGGTGGAAGGCGGTCTCAGCCGGGGTTGGCTTGACGCGCCTTCCTCTTGGCACGTTTCTCTTTTTCACCCTCCACTCGTGCCTCCTCAAATTCTGCAGCACTGCTGGTCACAGCTGACCTCCAGCTGGAGCGGTCAAGGGCCAGGGCTTCCCAGTTCTCAGTGTCTATGCCAGAGTTTTTAAGGTTGGCTTTGAGCCCATCTTTAAATCTCTTTTCCTGTCCTCCAACATTCTGTTTTCCTTTCTTGAGTTCGGAGTAGAGCAGCTGCTTTGGGAGACGGTGGTTGGGCATCCGGACAACATGGCCGGTCCAGCGGAGTTGGTGGCGGAGGACCATCGCTTCAATGCTGGTGGCCTTTGCTTCTTCTAGCACGATGACGTTTGTCCGCTTGTCTTCCCAAGAGATTTGCAGGATTTTCCGGAGGCAGCGCTGATGGAATCGTTCCAGTAGTTGCATGTGACGTCTGTAGACAGTCCACGTCTCACAGGCATAGAGCAGGGTTGGGAGGACAATAGCTCTATAAACAGTATCCCTACGGATGTCCCGGTCCTCAAAGACTCTTTGCTTCATTCGGAAAAATGCTGCGCTTGCAGAGCTCAGGCGGTGTTGTATTTCGGTGTCGATGTTGACTTTGGTGGAGAGGTGGCTGCCAAGGTAGCGGAAATGATCAACATTTTCTAATGTTACACCATTAAGCTGTATCACTGGCATTGGAGAGGGGTTGGCTGGGAAAAGCTTGGTGCTTGGATAACCATAGAGGCATTTCCTATAAACCTGTTGCTGCCATCCCCAATACTATCATTGGCAGTGGTTCATTTTTCCCTTCTTGCTAGGTCATATACTTACCCCATGGAGAAGCTCACCAAATAAGCTATTCCCATGTAATACAATATAATACTACTACTACTAATAATAATAATAATATAATTATATATTTATATTATTTATTTACAGCTTTTATATTCCGCCCTTCTCACCCCGTAGGGGACTCAGGGCGGATCACAGTGTACACATATATGGCAAACATTCAATGCCAATTTTGACATACAACATATACAGACATAGACAGAGGTTATTTAACTTTTTCTGGTCGCCAAGGGAGCTGTCGCTTTCATTGTCCATCTGCGACACTGATGAAGTACTTCCGCATTCCCCGCATGCTTTTTGCCGGAGTGCCTGCTGGAGTCATTTTTATGGCCTCATAAATTAATTAATTTAGCCTCCCCACACTTTAAGGTGGTATCTAATTTTCCTACTTGACAGATGCAACTGTCTTTCCGGTTGCAAAGGTCGGCAATAGACTACACACAATTGGTTGGAAACCCACTCCAACACGGGCTGACTTCGAACTCATGATCTTAATGCAGCTGACACTCAGCCAGCTGCGTCACAATCCCGGTCCTATTATTATACTATGCTAATAATATAATATACTAGCCGGGGCCCCTGGTGGCGCAGTGAGTTAAAGCCCTGTGCCGGCAGGACTGAAGACCGACAGGTCGCAGGTTCGAATCCGGGGAAAGGCGGATGAGCTCCCTCTATTAGCTCCAGCTCCTCATGCGGGGACATGAGAGAAGCCTCCCACAAGGATGATAAAACATCAAAAATCATCCAGGCGTCCCCTGGGCAACGTCCTTGCAGACGGCCAATTCTCTCACAACAGGAGCGGTTGCTCCTGACACGGCGAGAAAAAAAAACTAGCCGTCCCCTGCCACGCATTGCTGTGGCCCAGTTTGGTGATCTGGAAAATAAAGTAATGGTTTCTAATATATGTATTTCCTTTATGCTTGTGGGTAAACAGTATTCCTTGTTGTTTCTATGTCAGTGTTGACGTGGCTATTTTCTGGTTTGCCTACTCTGGAATATAATTGTCCTTCTTTAGGGGTCCCGTTTAAATCTTTGATACTGCATCTGTCATATACATATATGTGTGCGTGTGAATGGCTGGATGGCCCTTTGTCAGGAGGGCTTTGATAAGATTCTACCCCTCTGCTTGGTGCACATTCATATCTTCTAGCCACTCCTCCTCCCTTTCCTCACAGGAAAGAGCTCCTGTCATCACTGCACATGTGCAGAAGGGAAGCGATAGGCGGTGGTGGAGTGACCAGCCAACTGGTTCCTCCCTCCCTGCCTCTGCATGCTCTTGAAGCAGGAGGAGGAGGAGAGAGAAGGAGGAGAAGGGAAGGAGGAGGGAAAGGGAAAGGGAAGGAAGGAAGCATGGATCCACTCAGTTTGATAAATGGAGCCCTAAGAGCTCCACGGAGCACACTTTGAGAACCGCTGGTCTAGAGCCAAGCAGTGACTAGAAGGAAGAAGGGTATAGCAAGGGAAGTGAGTACAATTTCGGTTTAGTCAACAATTGACTGCCTTACCATAAAGTTGAGTGGGATTATTCCTTCAGGCAGGAGATGCTGGGGGCAGAAAAAGGGGCAACACTGGTAATAGTTCTTTAGTTGTATCTCAGGAACCTTCTAGTGATCACCTCTGTTTGAGGACAGAACTAAATAGAGCAACACTTCCTGAGCTATCTGATGTAGGGGACCAGCAATTTTCCCAACATGCAAGACCAAATACCACTCTGTGCCTTTTGGCTACAATTATTTATTTTCCCCCTTAAACTCAACAGGGTTGAAGCCAGTGGTTCATGATCAAGCCCCAGCCCAGGGTCTACTACATTGAGTATCATTGATGTGTGCCACAAAACCTGTTCTGGACTCTTTTAATGAGATGCTCCCTGGAATATGAATCTGTAATTGGTTAAGTGGACGAACACAGAGAGTGCTCACTAATGCTTCCTCTTCATCTTGGAAAGAAGTGACGAGCGGAGTGCCGCAGGGTTCCGTCCTGGGCCCGGTCCTGTTCAACATCTTTATTAATGACTTAGATGAAGGGCTAGAAGGCATGATCATCAAGTTTGCAGACGACACCAAATTGGGAGGGATAGCCAATAGTCCAGAGGACAGGAGCAGGATTCAAAACGATCTTGACAGATTAGAGAGATGGGCCAAAACTAACAAAATGAAGTTCAACAGTGACAAATGCAAGATACTCCACTTTGGCAGAAAAAAATGAAATGCAAAGATACAGAATGGGTGACGCCTGGCTCGAGAGCAGTACGAGTGAAAAAGATCTTGGAGTCCTCGTGGACAACAAGTTAAACATGAGCCAACAATGTGATGTGGCGGCAAAAAAAGCCAATGGGATTTTGGCCTGCATCAATAGGAGCATAGTGTCTAGATCTAAGGAAGTAATGCTACCCCTCTATTCTGCTTTGGTTAGATCACATCTGGAATATTGTGTCCAATTCTGGGCACCACAATTGAAGAGAGATATTGACAAGCTGGAATGTGTCCAGAGGAGGGCGACTAAAATGATCAAGGGTCTGGAGAACAAGCCCTATGAGGAGCGGCTTAGGGAACTGAGCATGTTTAGCCTGAAGAAGAGAAGGCTGAGAGGAGATATGATAGCCATGTAGAAATATATGAGAGGAAGCCACAGGGAGGAGGGAGCAAGCTTGTTTTCTGCTTCCTTGGAGACGCGGAACAATGGCTTCAAACTACAAGAGAGGAGATTCCATCTGAACATTAGGAAGAACTTCCTGACTGTGAGAGCCCTTCAGCAGTGGAACTCTCTGCCCCGGAGTGTGGTGGAGACTCCTTCTTTGGAAGCTTTTAAGCAGAGGCTGGATGGCCATTTGTCAGGGGTGATTTGAATGCAATATTCCTGCTTCTTGGCAGGGGGTTGGACTGGATGGCCCATGAGGTCTCTTCCAACTCTTTGATTCTATGATTCTATGATTCTATGATATGTTAGAGGGTGCTTAGCCTGTCATCAGTGTTAAATTAAGATTGAACTCCCTATTGAGTCATCCACTGCCAGCAAAATATGTTAGGCTAGCCCTGTCCCCAATGGTTATATAAGCCATGATTTATGAAACTCCCATAGCCGATTGCATCTGCAACAATGAGTCAAAATTTCCATTACTATATTTTTACATGAAAAGTTTCCATTTTTATAAACGAATTGTTTCGCAATAGCAACAAATAACAATAAAAATCGCATTGAAAAACTGGAATAATTGTAATGCTATTTTCAAAATAGTAACCAACCTTTTTTTTGATGACTGTTCAAAGCACGTGTGCATGCTTTTCCATGCATACTAGCATTAGTATGTTAGCCTTTAGTGACCTCATGTTTTCTTAAAATTTAATGGAAGACAAGTATGCTATTGAGTTATAATGTTATAAATATTTAGAAGTAACTCAGTCAAAACAGTTTCCAAGTAAAATATTGATATTTTGAATATATTATTGTAATCACATATACAGTACAGTAGGGCCCCCTGGTGGTGCAGTGAGTTAAACTGCTGAGCTGCTGAACTTGCTGACCAAAAGTTTGGCAGTTCGAATCCAGGGAGTGGGGTGAGCTCCCACTGTTAGCCCCAGCTTCTGTCAACCTAGCAGTTCAAAAACATGCAAATGTAAGTAGATCTATAGGGAAGGTAATGGTGCTCCATGCAGTCATGCTAGCCACATGATCTTGGAGGTGTCTACAGACAGTGCTGGCTCTTTGGCTTAGAAATGGAGATAAGGATCACCCCCCCAGAGTTGGATAGACTTAATATCAGGGGGAAAGTTTTCATTTTACTATACATTACAGTACAATTCTTTACATGCCCACTGAGTATGTCCCATTATTCCCAGTGTGGCTGACTTTCATGTACATGTTATTAGCTGGTAGCCTAAGTATACTTTATTGATATTTTTTTCTAATATCTCAGTCCTACTACATATCAGTCCCACTAGCGGAAAAGAAGGATTGTGGATTGTGGATAAGAAGAAATCAAGAAGAGAAGAAGGAAGGAAGGAAAGAAGTAAAAAAAGAAAGAAACAAAGGAAACAAGAAAAATGAATACACCCAAAACTAAAATGGAGAAGGAAAAGGAAAAGAAAACACAACCAAGGAAATACTCAATAATAGAAGAATACACCTCAAAGGATATAATGAGAGAGATTCTGAAATTGCAAACAGATGTACAAACAATGCAAGAAAAACACGACATGCAATATTATACAATTAAAGGAGAAATTGAAGAAATGAGAAGGGAACTTAAAGAAGAAATACAAACAATTATGAAGAAAGAACTAAAGACAATACAAATGGATATTGAACAGTTGAAAAAAGGAAGAGAAGACAACATAAAAAATAAATTTAGATCTATTAAAAATTACAGAAATAGAGAAGACACTACAAACAATAGAGAAAACAATGACAAATCTGAAAGCACAACAAGAGGTCCTAGAAGCAAAAGAAAAAGAGTATCAACTTAGATTCAGAAATATCCAAGAAGAGGAAAACGAAAATTTAAGAGAAACAATTATAAATATAGTGTCACATTTAACCCAAAATACTACAGAAGAAACAGAAGGAAACGTTGACAGGGTATACAGGATTCAGTCAAGTTATGCCAGAAAGTATAAGGTACCTAGAGATGTTATAGTGTGTTTTGGAAGAAAGAGCGAACGGGATGAAGTATTACAGGAAAATACAAAAAGACCAACATTCTATAAAGGAAAGAAAATAGCTATACTAAAAGAATATCCATTGACAGTGCTGGAAAGAAGACGAAAATACCTTTTCTTAACAGATGAACTTAAGAAGAAAAATGTAAGATTTAAATGGGACAAAAGAGAAAGAATAATGGTAACCTGGGAAGGAAATAGACACTGGCTTACATTGGAACATAAAGCAAGGATATTCTATGAAAGATATATTAGAAAAAATGGGGGGAAACCAGAGGGAGAGGAAAACCAACAAAAAGGAGAAAAGAAAGCCATTCATATATCTTGAGCTTTCTGCCATTGGTCACTTTTTCAGGCATTTTCCTGCTTCTCTCTATTTTCAACAAAAAATAGTGAGTCTTTTCAGTCTTACAGGGTTTTTTCCTGGAATTTTGCCACCAGCTTTCTCAACCAGGACCTTATCACGCCGGGATATACTCCGTTTCTGAGTCTCTTTGAACACAATTTCAAATGGGTCCTATCACATGATGTTTGCTGCGCTTCATCAGTAATGCTTAGAATCCATCTGAAAAATGTCGAAAAAAACAGAATAATTGCACTTGGGATTCTAATCATGTTTTTTGTTTACAATTTTATACATTGCTGAGGGACTTTTTTATCAGAAGATCACTATGCATTCTGTCGCCTAAAATCTTGTGAGAACAGTGGTTCAAGTGTTCCAGGTTAGATCACTGTGCAATATTAGAAAAAAATAAATAAAAAGTGACATAGGGAGACATTTGAACAAATTGGGAGGAGCCAGTCTTCCATGGTGTGGTGAGTCAAAGTACAGTATTTTCAAATCATATGAATCATTATGTCATGAATGACCTTTC
Organism: Anolis sagrei; assembly: GCF_037176765.1. Classification (NCBI taxonomy): domain Eukaryota; kingdom Metazoa; phylum Chordata; class Lepidosauria; order Squamata; family Anolidae; genus Anolis; species Anolis sagrei. Next base: position 60,940,341 of record NC_090026.1, read on the forward strand.
AATAAATTTGAAGCATAGGTTCTTTTATTGTAGCTTGAAAGCATCTGGATAAGAATCAAGGGAACTGGGACTCAAAAAGATCTTGTTGTAGGCGTCTACTACAGACCTCCAAGCCAGGAGGAAGAACTTGATGAGGTCTTCTGCCAACAGTTGACCAAACAGGCACAGAGAAGAGATGTAGTAGTTATGGGCGATTTCAACTATCCTGATATTTGCTGGAAAACAAACTCAGCCAAGAGTACAAAGTCCAACAAATTCCTCGCTTGTCTTGCAGACAATTTCATGGTCCGGAAGGTAGAAGAGGCAACAAGGGGATTGGCTACTCTTGATCTCATCCTAACAAATGCGGAGGACCTGATCGATGCGGTTGAAGTGGTTGGATCCTTAGGGGCAAGTGACCATGTGCTCCTGCAATTTGAGGTACAAAGGAAGGCCAAAACTAAGACAAGTCAAACCCGCATTTTGGACTTATTTATTTATTTACTTTATTTGTATACCGCTCTTCTCAGCCCTTAGGCGACTCAGAGTGGTTTACAACAGTTTAGATATACAGAATACAAAATCATTATGCATTTAAAAACAGTTACTAGTATTATATTGCATTACATTACAATATTATAAATATTATATGTATATACAATATATTATATTATAACATATTATTAGAATAGCACAGGAGACAAGGTGGAACTGTCCCCTGGCCCCTCTTTCTTCGCTCTGGCCCAGAGCGGCAGTTGGTCCTGGGGGGAGGGGTCTCCAACGGATGGCAAATGCAGGAGACAAGATGGTGCTGTCCCCTGGCCCCTCTTTCTTCACTCTGGTCCAGAGCGGCAGTTGGTGCTGTGGGGAGGGGTCCCCAACGGATGGCAAATGCAAGAGACAAGATTGTGCTGTCCCCTGGCCCCTCTTTCTTTAGGAGAGCTGATTTCCAAAAAAACGAAGGAAACACTGAGCAGCATTCCATGGACACAGATACTAAAAGACAAGGGAGCTACGGATGGATGGGAGTTTCTCAAGAGTGAAATACTCAAGGCGCAATTGCAAACCGTGCCAACAAAGAGAAAAAAATAGGACAAGTGCAGAGAAGCCAGAATGGATGTCCAAAGAACCTCTAACTGTGCTAAGACACAAAAGAGACATGCACAAGAAGTGGAAAAAGGGAGAAATCACCAAAGAAGAATTCAAACAAATAGCCAACACCTGTAGAGAAAAGGTCCGCAAGGCTAAAGCACAAAACGAGCTCAGGCTTGCCAGGGACATTAAAAACAATAAAAAGGGATTCTTTTCTTATGTCAGTAGAAAAAGGAAAAACAAGGAGGCGAGAGGGCCTCTTCGAGGAGAAGATTGTGGTGGAGGCTCCTTCTTTGGAAGCTTTTAAACAGAGGCTGGAGGGCCATCTGTCAGGGGTGATTTGAATGCAATATTCCTGCTTCTTGGCAGGGGGTTGGACTGGATGGCCCATGAGGTCTCTTCCAACTCTTTGATTCTATGATTCTATGATTCTATGATTCTATGAACATTACATTTTTATTTATATAGATTCATGACCTCATCTTTTGTAGCCTTCACCCACCTTCACAACTATTGTAACACCATATCATCATCTGTCTGTTCAGCCATTGAGGACTTCCTCTGACCGTTTTATATAATACACAAGAGATGATGAGTCTTGCTGGCTATCTTCCTCCCACTCAATGCCCAGCAGAATGGCAGTTGAAGGAAGTAAATGAATGTGGAACTGTAGTTCATGAGAGCAGTGTGTGAACTACAAATAGCCTTTAATTTCCTGAATCTTCCACAGATCTAATTGATATTTTTGCTTGTTGTGAGTGGAAGAGGCCTGTGTATGTATATATGATACTGGGCATCACTAAGATATATATAACAGTACTTCTGACCAGAACCTTTCCTAAACCATTGCATACAAGAGACCCATGCACTCTTAACAGCTGCTCCTTTTTATGTCCACAAAAATACTGTGATGAATACTCAGCTGTCAGAAACTTGTTTGTGGTTATGTTCCTTGTTATAACATGATTCTTATAAATGGATTGCATTTTAAATCATTTGTATTTCCTCTTGTTACTGTCCCTTCAAGCAATTTTAATTTGTGAATGAAAGCATGTAAGCTGTACCACTGTCAGGGTTTATTAGCTTCACGGCATGTACTCAGAAGCAAGTTAGTGTCTGGAAATGCAGCAGGTTTATACATTCATTTATTTATTTTTAAATTCTAATTAGAGGAAGGAAAAGGGTGTCAAGAGTCTTTAGTGATTCACATTTTAACAGCCAGATTTATAATTTATTAATTTCCATCTTATAAAAATTTCATTACTTCGTTCCACAGGAGTCCAGGAGGGACTCAAATTTATTTATTGTTTCTAGGTAGGGCATCATTAAATATTTGTTATCTCCTAAAGTTGGTTGAGAGGTGGGATTATTATTTTCCACATGAATTTCCAGTACATTGAATGGGAGAGACATCAAAATGTTGACCAAGCAAACTAAAGTGGGATGAATAGACAGTGATAGTCCTATATAAAGATTGTGTCCATATTTCACCAATAAATGCTTCTAATTTTCTCTAATTTCCCTCATAGTGCACACAGACTGATGTGCTAAACTGCAAAAATGCAACTTTTTTCTTTATAATATGAGGAATTAATCTTATATACTATAAGAAATATCAGTTTAAATTGTAGCATTGATATTTTCTTTGAGTGCTATGTCATGTATCTTTCATGTGGTGCTTCATAATTTTACCAGCAGAGATCTAAGGGGATTAGTTCGACTTTAACCAATTCTTATTTTCTCCATTCCATTCAAGAGATTTTATTTATTTATTTCACACACTTCTACCCCGCCCTTCTCAACCCCCCGGGCGAGGCCTACAAAAGGCACAATTCACAATTCAGGGCGGCCTACAAAAGGCACAATTCGATGCCAACAGTACAGATAAAAAGATAAAATATATATCAACAACAATTAAAACAATTAAAAACAATCCAGTTATACATCATAACTAATAAAAACCAATCTAATGATCAACGTTCACCAAGCTCAAAGTCCGTAATTCATTCCTCATTGTCATAATCCTATCCAATTCTAGTCATCATTGTCCTTAGTCTCTCTGCCAGATTACCCAAAGGCCTGGTCCCATATCCATGTTTTTAGTTTCCTTCTAAAAGAGAGGAGGGATGTTGATGACCTAATTTCCCTGGGAAGCGAATTCCACAGGCGAGGGGCCACCACCGAGAAGGCCCTGCTCCTCGTCCCCACTAACTTGCGATAGAGGTGGGGCCGAGAGCAGGGCCTCCCCAGAGGATCTTAAACTCGGAGGCGGGACGTAGAAGGAGATGTGTTTGGACAGGTACACTGGGCCGGAGCCGTATAGGGTTTTGTAGGTCAAAACCAGCACTTTGAATTGTGCTCGGAACTGGATCGGCAGCCAGTGGAGCTGACATAACGGAGGGGTGGTATGTTCCCTGTATGACGCTCCAGTGAGTAATCTGGCCGCTGCCCGTTGGACTAATTGAAGTTTCCGAACAGTCTTCAAAGGCAACCCCACGTAGAGTGCATTGCAGTAATCTATTCGGGATGTAACAAGAGTGTGGACCACTGTGGCCAGATCTGACTTCCCAAGATATGGGCGCAACTGGCGCACAAGTTTTAATTGTGCAAAAGCTCTCCCAGCCACCGCTGAGGCCTGGGGTTCCAGGCTCAGTGATGAGTCCAGGATCACTCCCAAGCTGCGAACCTGCGTCTTCAGGGGGAGTGTAACCCCATCTAACACAGGCTGTAACCCTATGCCCTGTTCGGTCTTATGACTGATCAATAGGACCTCTGTCTTGTCTGGATTCAGTTTCAATTTGTTAGCTCTCATCCAGTCCGACACAGCAGCCAAGCACCGGTTCAAGGTTTGGACAACCTCCTTGGTGACAGGTGAGAAGGAGTGAGAGATTTGGACATCATCTGCATAGAGATAACACCTCATTCCGAAACTCCATATGATCTCCCCCAGCGGCTTCATGTAGATGTTAAACAACATCGGGGACAGAATTGAACCCTGTGGACTCCACACAACAATGGTTGTGGGGCTGAACAGGTGTCACCCAGTAACACCTTCTGGGACCATCCCTCAAGAAAGGATCGGAGCCACTGCAGAGAATAAAAAAATTGTCATTGGACCGAGTGTTACTACTACACCTAAACAGTGGCAGTAAAATTAATAATTTTGTAATAATAAATAATAATAAACTTTATTTATACCCCGCCACCATCTCCCCAATGGGGACTCTGAGTGGCTTACATGGGGCCAAACCCGGACAACATATTACAACAAAATAAAACCAGAGCATAAACAATAAACAACATCATCAAATTACATCAAGAAAAAAAATTATAAACACAGTCATAAACATCTAAATGAAGCCGCTGGGGGAGATCATCTAGAGTTTCGGGGTATGATGTCACCTGTACGCAGACGACGTCCAACTCTGTCACTCCTTTCCACCTTCTACTAAGGAGGCTGTTGAGGTCCTGAACCAGTGCTTGGCTGCTGTAACGGTCTGGATAAGGGCGAACAAATTGAAATTGAATCCAGACAAGACAGAGGTACTCCTGGTCAGTCGCAAGGCCGAACAGGGTATAGGGTTACAGCCTGTGCTGGATGGGGTCGCACTCCCCTTGAAGGCACAGGTTCGCAGCTTGGGTGTGATCCTGGACTCATCGCTGAACCTGGAACCTCAGGTCTCAGTGGTGACCAGGGGAGCATTCGCACAGTTAAAACTTGTGCGCCAGCTGCACCCGTACCTTGGGAAGTCTGACTTGGCCACGGTAGTCCACGCTCTAGTCACATCCCGTATAGACTACTGCAACGCTCTCTACATGGAGTTGCCTCTGAAGACTGCTCGGAAGCTTCAAATGGTCCAACGATCGGCAGCCAGGATGCTAACAGGAGTGGCACTCAGGGAGCATACAACTCCTCTGCTGCGCCAGCTCCACTGGCTGCCAATTTGCTACCGAGCACAATTCAAAGTGCTGGCTTTGGCCTTTAAAGCCCTAAACGGTTCTGGTCTGACCTACCTGTCCGAACGCATCTCCTCCTATGAACCAGTTAGGACATTAAGATCGTCTGGGGAGGCCCTGCTATCGGTCCCGCCGGCCTCACAGGCGCACCTGGCAGGGACGAGAGACAGGGCCTTCTCAGTGGTGAACCCCCGGCTGTGGAATGCCCTCCCTGCAGATATTAGATCGCCCCCCTCCTTACTGGTATTTCGGAGGAAACTGAAGACCTGGATGTTTGAACAGGCATTTCGCTAAGCAGTGTGATTGATTGATGGATTATTGGAACACGGAATAATGGATAACGAGTTTGGATACTGATTCTAGTGATGAGACCTGATGGATTTGCTATAATGATGTAATGTTGTATTGATGTTATGTTTATTGATTTGTGACATTACTGTTTTAAAGGCCTGTTGTCTGTACTATGTATACTGTTGAATTGTTGTTAACCGCTCTGAGTCGCCTAAGGGCTGAGAAGAGCGGTATACAAGTGAAATAAATAAATAAATAAATAAAATAACATTCCAATAGGCACAATCACAATAACAATGGGTGGGCCACATGTACAGGATAAAAACGATTCTAAGATTCTAATGAGATAAAAATAGGAGCAAGTTATGTGCAGGGAACTAGTAAAAACATACATAGTTGTGAAGCTAAACTTCCCATTTGGAGGGCATGTATTCCAGTGGGAAGAGCGTTGAGGGGTGCAATGATGTCATATTGTGCACCTACTCGCCAAAGGCGCAGCAGAAGAGCCAGGTTTTAAGGTTCTTTTTTAACGTTTCTAGAGAAGGGGCTTTCCTGATCTCTCCAGGTAAGTAGAGAAATATGTCACAAACTTTTGCATGGGAACTTTGCCTTTCCGTCCTGGGACATGGATCCTCCTTAAGTATTCCTTTTTTGTTCAGTATGTGTACTTAAAATATTTATTTAAAGTATGAGGAGCAGAGTGTATGGTACAGTTGGATTTCATGGGGCTACCTGGAAAATAATTGTGCTAATGGACTTAATTGCATTAAGGCAATTAAACGGAAGAAAAAGTTCGTCTGAGTAGAGCTCCACTTTCCCAGGAAACGGAAAAATTGCTTACCCTCTCCACACTTCCATGCAACTCAGTAGGTAACTGCATTCTTTGAGTTAATTTCTCATCACATTACAGCTCTGAGGCACCGCCCACCATCCTTTCACCCGCATTATTTACTCAGTGAATGGAGAATGGGGGCCGTCACCTACCTAATTTGATCTTCAAAACTACGTAAAACAAAACTTTAGGTATGCGCCTACATTATATATATAAAAAATTCTGATTCATACATAGATTCATAGAATCATAGAATCAAAGAGTTGGAAGAGACCTCATGGGCCATCCAGTCCAACCCCCTGCCAAGAAGCAGGAATATTGCATTCAAATCACCCCTGACAGATGGCCATCCAGCCTCTGTTTAAAAGCTTCCAAGGAGGGAGCCTCCACCACACTTTGGGGCAGAGAGTTCCACTGCTGAACGGCTCTCACAGTCAGGAAGTTCTTCCTCATGTTCAGATGGAATCTCCTCTCTTGTAGTTTGAAGCCATTGCTCCGTGTCCTAGTCTCCAAGGAAGCAGAAAACAAGTTTGCTCCCTCCTCTCTGTGGCTTCCTCTCACATATTTATACATGGTTAACATATCTCCTTTCAGCCTTCTCTTCTTCAGGCTAAACATGCCCAGCTCCTTAAGCCGCTCCTCATAGGGCTTGTTCTCCAGACCCTTGATCATTTTAGTCGCTCTTCTCCGGACACATTCCAGCTTGTCAATATCTCTCTTGAATTGTGGTGCCCAGAATTGGACACAATATTCCAGGTGTGGTCTAACCAAGGAAGAATAGAGGAGTAGCATGACTTCGTTGGATCTAGACCCTGTACTCCTATTAATGCAGGCCAAAATCCCATTGGCTTTTTTTGCTGCGGCATCATATTGTTGGTTCATGTTTAACTTGTTGTCCACGAGGACTCCAAGATCTTTTTCACACGTACTGCTCTTGAGCCACACATCCCCCATTCTGTATCTTTGCATTTCATTTTTTCTGCCTAAGTGTAGTATCTTGCATTAGTCACTGCTGAACTTCATTTTATTAGTTTTGGCCCATCTCTCTAATCTGTTCAGATCGTTTTGAATTCTGCCCCTGTCTTCTGGAGTATTGGTTATCCCCCCCGCAATTTGGTGTCGTCTGCAAACTTGATGATCATGCCTTCTAACCCTTCATCTAAGTCATTAATAAAGATGTTGAACAGGACCGGGCCCAGGACGGAACCCTGCGGCACTCCACTTGTCACTTCTTTCTGGCGGAAAAGGAAGCACTGGTGAGCACCCTCTGGGTTCCAAAGCTTGGGAACACAGGATGGCCATGTAAACAGTTGTGGCTGGTTCTGGTTTCAGAGGCGGCCCACCTATTTTCATGGGGCCATCCCAGTTTGTTCCAGATTTTCAGGGAAACTCTAGAACAGCTCACATCTTTTTTCATGTTACGTGGTCTTACCCAGTGTTCCCTCGAATCAGCTATATGCATCATGCAACGGAGCTGATTCACCCCACCTCTCATGGGTCAATTATCCATATCGATGTACCCATGTCCAAAAAATTAGACATTCCATCAATTGGGAACATGAAGGAAGGGCTGGATTCAGCTCTCTTCCTTCTTCTCTGTGAAGTGCTGATCACAGGATTTTAATTTTTTATAAGGATCCCTTTAGGCAGCACTGAATTCTTAGACCTTTGAGTTGAAATGGGGATTCAGACACAAAGACTTATGCTTTTAACTCTGAACCCTTAATACAAAAGCTATTCAGCTTCAAAAAATGAGATAAGAGTAGTCTCAGGTACTATCTCTCACCCCTGAGTCTCCCTGCCAGATTTTGTAATTTTTTACAATCATATTTTCCTATCTTTAAGAAATGTCTTTCTCTCCCCAGTTGTTATGTGAAAGACTCACGCAAACAGCAGGGGAAACTGATTGACTACACAGGGGAGAAAGGGAGACGGATGAGACACAAAGTGCTGTCAGATGCACATAGTAAACAAACTGGAAAACAATAAGGGGGGAAAACATGGCTTTTCTTTAATCTCTTACAGCTACAGCAATCTTATGTATTACTAGTCACACAAGTGGGTAAGGAACTTAGAAGTACAGTGTTTTCTTTTATTTTCAAAGTTGATAGAGACCCAGTAGAAGTTCTTCCTTGTATCAGCATAGTTTTCTTAGTTGTTGTTTGAAATCTTTAAAGTTGTACTGTCCTCATCTTGTTGTTGTTCATTTGTTCAGTTGTCTCCGACTCTTCGTGACCGCATGGACCAGCCCACGCCAGAGCTCCCTGTCGGCCGTCACCACCCCCAGCTCCTTCAAGGTCAGTCCAGTCACTTCAAGGATGCCATCCATCCATCTTGCCCTTGGTCGGCCCCTCTTCCTTTTGCCTTCCACTTTCCCCATCTACATTTTTCCTACATTTTTCCTCATCTACATTCCTTCAAAAGTGATTACCCCACAACATAAACTAGCATGTATTTATTCCCCATTGTGCTGGCACCCATAAAATTACAATTAACTTGGCTAACATTTTGCTAAGGCCACTAGATCTTTCTTTCTTTGTCTCTAATTTTGGGTGATGTCTAGACAATATTTTGGAGCATGTCAGGAAGTTCTTCCTAATGTTCAGATGGAATCTCCTTTCTAGGAGTTTGAAGCCATTGTTCTGCATCCTAGTCTCCAGGGCAGCAGAAAACAAGCTTGCTCCCTCCCCCTGTGACTTAGGTAAAGGTAAAGGTAGTCCCCTGACATTAAGTCCAGTCATGTCTGACTTTGGGTTGTGGTGATCATCTCCATTTCTAAGCCGAAGAGCCAGCGTTGTCCATAGACACCTCCAAGGTCATGTGGACGGCATGACTGCATGGAGCGCCGTTACCATCCCGCCGGAGCGGTACCTATTGATCTACTCACATTTGCATGTTTTCGAACTGCTAGGTTGGCAGAAGCTAGGGCTGACAGCGGAAGCTCACGCCGCTCCCCGGAATCGAACCTGCGACCTTTCGATCAACAAGCTCAGCAGCCCAGTGCTTTAACCCACTGCGCCACTGGGGGCTCCCTGTGACTTAGAATCATAAAATCAAAGAGTTGGAAGAGACCTCATGAGCCATCCAGTCCAACCCCCTGCCAAGAAGCAGGAATATTGCATTCAAAGCACCCCTGACAGATGGCCATCCAGCCTCTGTTTAAAAGCTTCCAAAGAAGGAGCCTCCACCACACTCTGGGGCAGAGAGTTCCACTGCTGAATGGGTCTCACAGTCAGGAAGTTCTTCCTCATGTTCAGATGGAATCTCCTTTCTTGTAGTTTCAAGCCATTGTTTCGCGTCCTAGTCTCCAGGGAAGCAGAAAACAAGCTTGCTTCCTCCTCCCTGTGGCTTCCTCTCACATATTTATACATGGCTATCATATCTCCTCTCAGCCTTCTCTTCTTCAGGCTAAACATGCTCAGCTCCTTAAGCCGCTCCTCATAGGGCTTGTTCTCCAGACCCTTGATCATTTTAGTCGCCCTCCTCTGGACACATTCCAGCTTGTCAATATCTCTCTTCAATTGTGGTGCCCAGAATTGGACACAATATTCTAGGTGTGGTCTAACCAAAGCGGAATAGAGGGGTAGCATGACTTCCCTAGATCTAGACACTATGCTCCTATTGATGCAGGCCAAAATCCCATTGGCTTTTTTTTGCTGCCACATCACATTGTTGGCTCATGTTTAACTTGTTGTCCACGAGGACTCCAAGATCTTTTTCACACGTACTGCTCTCGAGCCAGGCATTGTCCTCCATTCTGTATCTTTGCATTTCGTTTTTCCTGCCAAAGTGGAGTATCTTGCATTTGTCCCTGTTGAACTTCATTTTGTTAGTTTTGGCCCATCTCTCTAATCTGTCAAGATCATTTTGAATTCTGCTCCTGTCCTCTGGAGTATTGGCTATCCCTCCCAATTTGGTGTCATCTGCAAACTTGATGATCATGCCTTCTAGCCCTTCATCTAAGTCATTAATAAAGATGTTGAATAGGACCGGGCCCTGGACGGAACCCTGCGGCACTCTGCTCGTCACTTCTTTCCAGGATGAAGAGGAAGCATTGGTGAGCACCCTCTGGGTTCGTCCATTTAACCAATTACGGTTCCACCTCACCGTAGTTTTGCCTAGCCCACACTGGACTAGTTTGTTTGCCAGAAGGTCATGAGGGACCTTGTCGAAGGCCTTACTGAAATCCAGGTACGCTACATCCACAGCATTCCCTGCATCTATCCAGCTTGTAACTCTATCGAAAAAAGAGATCAGATTAGTCTGGCATTACTTGTTTTTGATAAATCCATGTTGACTATTAGCAATGACCGCATTTGTTTCTAAGTGTTTGCAGACCACTTCCTTAACAATCTTTTCCAGAATCTTGCCTGGTATTGACGTGAGGCTGACCGGACGGTAGTTGTTTGGGTCATCCTTTTTTCCCTTCTTGAAGATTGGGACCACATTGGCCCTCCTCCAGTCTGCTGGGACTTCTTCCGTTCTCCAAGAACTCTCAAAGATGGTTGCCAATGGTTCCAAGATGACTTTGCTAGTTCCTTCAATACTCTTGGGTGTAGTTGATCTGGCCATGGAGACTTGAACTTGTTTAGAGTGGCCAGGTATTCCTGGATGACTTGTCTCCCAATTTGGGGTTGGATGTCCTCTAATCCCTCATCCACTCCATCTTGCTGAGGTTGAAGATGACTTTCTTTTTGTGAGAAGACCGAGGCAAAGAAGGCATTAAGTAGTTCTGCCTTTTCCCTACCCCCTGTCAGCATTGCCCCATCTTCTCAAAAAGACCCTATAGTGTCCTCAAACATTTCATAATTATGATTTATGTATGTCTCCATATCTCTTATAAGAGCTTGGTTTAAACTCTGGTTTTCTAGTAAAACTGAATTATTGTATTGCAAAATGATCCATGTCTAAAAAAGGGTATCACCAACCGGAAATGTTTGGAAAGCTCTGCTTTAAAAAAGTCACCAAAAGTCAACATGGGTTTAGCATTGTGTAAGAAACTATTAGCTCTGTGCTGAAGTTTGTCTTCCAATTTCTTGACATTTTTCTGTTCCCACTAGAGCTAGTGGGGAGGAGGTAGGTCACCAGAGGATCAGATGGGTCAACAAATGAGGGACAATGATACATATGGACTGCTATTAAATTGAATTCCTTGCAAAGCAAAGTCTAAATATAGAATCATAGAATCAAAGAGTTGGAAGAGACCTCATGGGCCATCCAGTCCACCTCCTGCCAAGAAGCAGGAATATTGCATTCAATACATCCCTGACAGATGGCCATCCAGCATCTGTTTAAAAGCTTCCAAAGAAGGAGCCTCCACCACACTCCAGGGCAGAGAGTTCCACTGCTGAACGACTCTCACAGTCAGGAAGTTCTTCCTCATGTTCAGATGGAATCTCCTCTCTTATAGTTTGAAGCCATTGTTCCTCGTCCTAGTCTTCAAGGAAGCAGAAAACAAGTTTGCACCCTCCTCCCTGTGGCTTCCTCTCACATATTTATACATGGCTATCATATCCCCTTTCAGCCTTCTCTTCTTCAGGCTAAACATGCCCAGCTCCTTAAGCCACTCCTCATAGGGCTTGTTCTCCAGACCCTTGATCATTTTAGTCGCCCTCCTCTGGACACATTCCAGCTTGTCAATCTCTCTCTTGAATTGTGGTGCCCAGAATTGGACACAATATTCCAGGTGTGGTCTAACCAAAGCAGAATAGAGGGGTAGCATGACTTCCCCAGATCTAGACACTATGCTCCTCTTGATGCAGTCCAAAATCTCATTGGCTTTTTTTGCCGGCACATTACATTGTTGGCTCATGTTTAACTTGTCCACGAGGACTCCGAGATCTTTTTCAAACATACTTCTCTCGAGCCAGGCATTGTCCCCCATTCTGTATATTTAAATACTGTTTAATAATCAGCTAAGCTACACAATAATGTTTTATGCAAGGAAGAGTTGAGCAAATGAAACATCAATTGAAATGAAACAGAAATTAAGTACCCATAAAAATAACAGTTTTTAAAATAAGTCAATGTCAGCCAATCCATATAGGCGTAGACTGAGTATGAGCCTTATATCCATGAGGTCTATGTTGGGAAAATGAAACTGGGGGTACTGGCAGCATGGATATGGGGGATGGGGTGTCATGTTGTATTCACAAAACAGACTGATTTATTTGAGAGTAAACACCTCTGTTACTATAACTACGAACTCTTATTCCCTTCTCTAGTGAGGATAAGCAGCAGTTTGCAGTCTTTCCTTATATGCATTTATTCACAAGTGAGAAGGACTGGATTTCTCAGGAGTAAGAACTGACAGCACTTTCTAGGCATCTTAGATACAGTGCTGCTGTTTCCCTTACCATGAAAACAGAAGAAATAATTTGAAAACACCATGAGAATAACTATTTCTGAAAAGAGGCAGGCTGGCAGGGAAGAATGGGATCTCAGGAGACCCTTCGGACCATCTGGGGAAAATGATACTGTACATCCCTTTTCACTGCTGCCTCCCCCAGTCTAAGTGGGTATTTTAAAAAAGAATTGCTGACCAAAGCTGAGAATGAGGTGCTGGAGTACCAAGAATGGCGTTGCCTTCTGGGTCTTTTTGGATCAGAAAGTATGGGCAGATAAGGATGCTATGGAACCCTGGAGAGATTTTTAATAGAAAGAAAGAAAAGCATATCAACATGAAAGAATAGAGTAAACTCAAGTATCTGATTATCACTATAATCGTACTTCAGTAGTAAACTTGAGTATGAATGAATTCAGCGGATCTGTTCTTTGTGTGATAAATATGCATGCAGACTAATAATAAACAAAATAATAATAATAATAATAATAATAATAATAACACTTTATTTGTACCCTGCTACCATCTCCCCAAGGGACTCAGTGCGGCTTACATGAGGCCGAGCCCAAACACAACAATACAAGCAATAATAACAACAATACAAGCAATTAAAAAACATAGACAATAAAATATACAACATTATCAATAAGACAACACACAATTAAAAACAGTGGGAAGGCCAAATGTAGAGTTAAAATTGGAAATAATGCTGGGACATGGACAAAAGGTGATACTGGTGTTTGTGGAAGGGCATACCGAGCAGATCTAAAGAGATGTAAAGTGCTTTGGAGTACAAAGTGCTATGGGAACATTATTCTGGGAAGGCACACTGGAACAACCATGTCTTCAAGCTCCTCCTGAAGACTGCCAAAGTTGGGGCCTGTCTGATGTCTTTAGGGAGTGAGTTCCAGAGTCGAGGGGCCACCACCGAAAAGGCCCTCTCTCTTGTCCCCACCAATTGCGCCTGCGATGCTGGTGGGATCAAGAGCAGGGCCTCTCCGGATGATCAAAGGGATTGTGTGGGTTCGTATACAGAGATGCAGTCACGCAGATAGGCGGGTCCCAAACTGTTCAGGGCTTTGTAGGTAAGAACATGCACCTTGAATTGGGTCCGGTAGATGAATGGCAGCCAGTGGAGCTCCTTGAACAGGAGGGATGACCACTCCCTGTAAGGAGCACCAGTTAACAACCTGGCTGTTGCTTGTTGGATCATCTGAAATTTCCAGGCCGTTTTCAAGGGCAGCCCTACGTAGAGTGCATTGCAGTAATCCAGTCTAGAGGTGACTAAGGCAAATCAATAAAGACAAATAAATAAAGCAGCATTTCTTTTCCAATGCTAGAAGTTATTTTTACTGCAATATGTTTTTGAAAACAGAAAGAATGTTAGAGTGTTTAGTTTTTTTTTCTTTTATAAAAAGAAGTAAAATAAAAATTGGTACAACTTTTAAAAATGGCCACCTGAGAAATGCAATTCTAAAATCCTCTTGGTCTTGTGAAAGTAATTACACAGCTATGAAGATGTAAGTGACTATAACCACTAGTGCCATAACATCGTAGCATAATGGTGGTTCCGTAGAGCCCAGAACAAAGCTGAATCATATAAGTAGTTGATTTCCTTCCCAGCTAACTAACAGTCTTTCACCATGACTGCAGAATCTGTTGGTCTCTTTTATCATTCCTTAAGGAATGGAGTGGATTCTGCCCTAGAGCCTCTGAACCTTAGCATTGTTTGATGTATTTGTGTTGTTTTTTGTCTTATTATGTTGTATTATTATTATTATTATTATTATGTAAAGGCAGAGGAACGAGAGACCAAATTGCCAATATCCGCTGGATAATGGAGAAAGGCAGGGAGTTTCAGAAAAACATCTATTTCTGTTTTATTGACTATTCTAAAGCCTTTGCTGTGTGGATCATAATAAATTGTGGCAAGTTCTTGGTTGTATGGACATGCCAAATCACCTTGTCTCTCTCCTGAGGAATCTGTACAAGGAACAAGTAGCAACAGTAAGAACTGACCACGGAACAGCAGACTGGTTCAAGATTGGGAAAGACGTACAGCAGGGTTGTATACTCTCCCCCAACCTATTCAACTTGTATGCAGAACACATCATGCGATGTGCGAGGCTTGAGGAATGCAAGGCTGGGGTTAAAATTTCTGGAAGAAACATTAACAACCTTAGATATGCAGATGACACCACTCTGATGGCCAAAAGCGAGGAGGAGCTGAGGAGCCTTCTAACCAAGGTGAAAGAAGAAAGCGCAAAAGCTGGGTTGCAGTTAAACATTAAAAAAAAACAAGATTATGGCAACAAGAATGATTGACAATTGGGAAATAGAGGGAGAAAACATAGAGGCAGTGACAGACTTTGTATTTCTAGGCGCAAAGCTTACTGCAGACGCAGACTGCAGCCAGGAAATCAGGAGACGCTTCCTTCTTGGGAGGAGAGCAATGTCGAATCTCGATAAGATAGTGAAGAGTAGAGACATCACACTGGCAACAAAGATCCGCATAGTAAAAGCAATGGTATTCCTTGTAGTAACCTACGGATGTGAGAGCTGGACCTTAGGGAAGGCTGAGAGAAGGAAGATCGATGCTTTTGAACTGTAGTGCTGGAGGAAAGTTCTGAGAGTGCCTTGGATAGCAAGAAGATCCAACCAGTCCATACTTCAAGAAATAAAGCCTGACGACTCATTGGAGGGAAGAATAGTAGAAGCCAAGATGAACTACTTTGGCCACATCATGAGAAGAAAGGAAAACTTAGAGAAGACAATGATGCTGGGGAAAAAGGAAGGAAAAAGGAAGAGGGGGTGACCATGTTAGCCTCATGTTAGCCGCCCTGAGTCCTCCTCGGGGAGATGGTGGCGGGTTATAAATAAAGTTTATTATTATTTATTATATTGTACTTGCTCCATTTGAGAGATGCAGCGAATTGTTATGATTAGAAATTGCTTCCTGCTATTCACAATTTCTGAAAGAAACTTTTGCTCATCAATAAAATAGATTACGGTTTTGTTGCATTGATAGTTGAGACATTACCATGTGATTTCAGTATGTAATTCCACATATATATAGTGGATGGATCTTCTCATATTATAAAGTGACTTGCATTTTGGAGGATTGAGATAAATATTTTCCATACATACATATTTAATTCTTTCCATATTCTTAGCTATGACTGAGGCTGAATACTATTTGGGTGGGTGAGTAAGTGGATCAGGGAAGTAAAGACAGCACAATACAGCATTTGTTGCTTGTTGACCTCATTTAAGGCTCAGAAGACACAGTTTTCAAGGAATTAGACAACAAATTCATTCTCTCAAACAGCAGACTAGCCGTAACAGTCAACCAATAAACCAAAAACTCTGTTTACTCCTCTCAGACAGAACTAAATCTGGGACTAAATTTAAATGAAGATACTATTCCTATACATCCTTGAATGTATCCTTGAATGAATCCTTGAATGGATGGCATCCTTGAAGTGACTGGACTGACCTTGAGGGAGCTGGGGGTGGTAACGGCCGACAGGGAGCTCTGGCGTAGGCTGGTCCATGAGGTCACGAAGAGTCGGAGACGACTGAACGAATGAACAACAACATTCCTATACTTGTGTTGGACATTCATCAGCTAGCGTGACCCACTATCTTCTCAGGCTGAACAGATTTCCAATGGGTGTCAAATCATTGATCCATAAAAACCGAAGAATGTTGAAAAATTTCCCTCAAATCTCAGGAGGTGGCGGTGGGGTCGGGGGAACAAAGCTATCATCTCTGTAGAGTGCACAGGAGGATGGGACAGGATTCCTCAGATAGACTGATGAGAATAAAAAGAAGAAAAGTCAGGTTGTTGTAGGTTTTTTGGGCTATATGGCCATGTTCTAGACCAGGGGTCCTCAAACTAAGGCCCGGGGGCCAGATACGGCCCTCCAAGATCATTTACCTGGCCCTCGCTCAGGGTCAACTTAAGTCTGAAACAACGTGAAAACACACAACAACAACAACAACAATCCTATTGAACGTGAAAACACACAACAACAACAACAATCAACCAAAAGCAGGCCCACACTTCCCGTTGAAATATTAATAAGTTTATATTTGTTGAAATTGTTCTTCATTTTAATTATTGTATTGCTTTAAAGTGTTTTTTTTTGCACTACAAATAAGATATGTGCAGTGTGCATAGGAATTCATTCATGTTTTTTTTTCAAATTATAATTCAGCCCTCCAGCTGTTTGAGGTGACCTGGCCCTCTGTTTAAAAAGTTTGAGGACCCCTGTTCTAGAGGCATTCTCTCCTGACGTTTTGCCCACATCTATGGCAAACATCTTTAGAGGTTGTGAGGACCTCACAACCTCTGAGGATGCTTGCCATAGATGCAGGCAAAACGTCAGGAGAGAATGCCTCTAGAACATGGTCATATAGCCCAAAAAACCCTATTTATTTATTTATTTATTTATTTCGCACATTTCTACCCTACCCTTCTCAACCCCCGAGGGGGGGACTCTGGGCGACTTACAAAACGCACAATTTGATGCCAACAACAAACAATAAGATAAAACATGTATCAACAACAATTATAAACAATTAAAAAAATCAAGTTATACATCACAATCAATAAAAACTAATCTCATGTTCAACGTTCCGTAAGTTCATTCCACATTGTCAAATCCTATCAATTCTAGTCGTCATTGTCCTTTGTCTGTCTGCCAGATGACCCAAAGGCCTGGTCCCATATCCATGTTTTTAGTTTCCTTCTGAAAGAGAGGAGGGATGTCAATGACCTAATTTCCCTGGGAAGTGAATTCCACAGACGAGGGGCCACCACCGAGAAGGCCCTGCTCCTCATCCCCACCAATCTCACTTGTGATAGAGGTTGGGCTGAGAGCAGAGCCTCCCCAGAAGATCTTAAACTCTGAGGCGAGATGTAGAAGGAGATGCGTTCAGACAAGTACGCTGGGCCAGAGCCGTATAGGGTTTTGTAGGTCAAAACCAGCACTTTGAATTGTGCTCGGAATTGGATCGGTAGCCAGTGGAGCTGACATAACAGAGGGGTGGTATGTTCCCTGTATGACGCTCCGGTGATTAATCTGGCCACCGCCCGCTGGACTAATTGAAGTTTCCAAACAGTCTTCAAAGGCAATCCCATGTAGAGTGCGTTGCAGTAATCTATTCGGGATGTAACAAGAGCATGGACCACTGTGGCCAGATCTGACTTCCCAAGGTACAACAACCCAGTGATTCCAGCCATGAAAGCCATCGACAATACAGAAGAAAAGCCCTTCCAGTCCTTTAATTGCTTAGATTCTGTACAGAAGGAACGGCAGCAGAAAAGTTAGGAACGGGTACAAAGAAGCAACAAAATCCAACATACAACTTTCTATTCAGAATAAAGCAGTTTCTTTTGGAATACAGAGGAAGTCATTCTTCGCTTAATACCTGTCTCAGATGCCATGCTTCCAGCTGCGAGAGAGTTTGATTTTCTGTCAGGTACAGCCTAGTCCCCCCACCTTGTTTTTTTGTATTTTCATGAAAATCTGTTTTTTTAAAAAGGATGTTTTAAAATAGATGTGTAGTGAGAGTTCCTGTCCAAGTGGGATTGAAGTACTTCAGCCATGGGAAAAGGATAGACTTTGCTGTGGGACAGTCTGCCTCCAGGAGGGTCACATGGTCATTGGAGATACATTATCTGCCCCAGACAGAGTTTCTCTCTGGGTCAGCTGTCCAGCAGATCACTGACTCCAGTGAAGCAACATGAGTAGAGATGGGGCAGAGGTGAGGGTGATCCTCTTGGGACCCTGCCCACCTTACAGGTGCCAAGCCCACTGGAATGCTTCTGCATTGCTCTCTATGACTTTGTGTGCTGAGGCATGCTGGGAGACAGCAAGAGGGTCAAGACAGCTCTTTCGTGCTGGGACTGCTGCCGAGGTTATATTTCAGTTAGGTTACTTAAGGCTGCATGAAATGCCAACTGTTTTTCCATAGACACTTAGTGATCATGTACCAAATCTACAGCAGCATTCACTGACCCATCCTATCATTGTTCATGATGATAAAGCAGGAGGGAAAATATGCCACCCACAAGTACTGGCTGCTGATTCCCAGTGTGTTAACAGCAACCATTTTAACACTTCTTTCTTTCAAGATTGTTAAGGAAGTGGTCTGCAAACACTTAGAAACAAATGCGGTCATCGCTAATAGTCAACATGGATTTATCAAAAACAAGTCATGCCAGACTAATCTGATCTCTTTTTTCGATAGAGTTACAAACTGGATAGATGCGGGGAATGCCGTGGATGTAGCGTGCCTGGATTTCAGTAAGGCCTTCGACAAGGTCCCCCATGACCTTCTGGCAAGGAAACTAGTCCAATGTGGGCTAGGCAAAACTACGGTGAGGTGGATCTGTAATTGGTTAAATCAGGCCCATAGCCAGGATTTCGTTTCGGGGGGGGGCTGAATTTTTTTTCAGGGGGGGTTTCGGGGGGGGGCTGAGTCTGAGTGAAAGAGGGTCTAGCCTAGCAAATCTTTTGTATCATTACCCCAATATCCCCATGCATATGGGATATATTGAGTATGGTGCTCAGATCATGATATGAATAAACATAACAGTTTAAATAATGCACCAATAAGGTCTTTTCGTGAACCACCATGAAAATTTCGGGGGGGGGGTGAAGCCCCCCGAGCCGCCTCCCCCCCCCCCCCCCCCGGCTACATGCCTGGGTTAAATGGACGAACCCAGAGTGTGCTCACCAATGCTTCCTCTTCATCCTGAAAAGAAGTGACGAGCGGAGTGCCGCAGGGTTCCATCCTGGGCCCGGTCCTGTTCAACATCTTTATTAATGACTGAGATGAAGGGTTAGAAGGCATGATCATCAAGTTTGCAGATGACACCAAATTGGGAGGGATAGCCAATAGTCCAGAGGACAGGAGCAGGATCCAAAATGATCTTGACAGATTAGAGAGATGGGCCAAAACTAACAAAATGAAGTTCAACAGGGACAAATGCAAGATACTCCACTTTGGCAGAAAAAATGAAATGCAAAGATACAGAATGGGGGATGCCTGGCTTGAGAGCAGTACGTGTGAAAAAGATCTTGGAGTCCTCGTGGACAACAAGTTAAACATGAGCCAACAATGTGATGTGGCGGCAAAAAAAGCCAATGGGATTTTGGCCTGCATCAATAGGAGCATAGTATCTAGGTCCAGAGAAGTAATGCTACCTCTCTATTCTGCTTTGGTTAGACCACATCTGGAATATTGTGTCCAATTCAGAGCACCACAATTCAAGAGAGATATTGACAAGCTGGAATGTGTCCAGAGGAGGGCGACTAAAATGATCAAGGGTCTGGAGAACAAGCCCTATGAGGAGCGGCTTAGGGAACTGGGCATGTTTAGCCTGAAGAAGAGAAGGCTGAGAGGAGATATGATAGCCATGTATAAATATGTGAGAGGAAGCCACAGGGAGGAGGGAGCAAGCTTGTTTTCTGCTTCCTTGGAGACTAGGAAAAGGAACAATGGCTTCAAACTACAAGAGAGGAGATTCCATCTGAACATGAGGAAGAACTTCCTGACTGTGAGAGCCGTTCAGCAGTGGAACTCTCTACTCCGGAGTGTGGTGGAGGCTCCATCCTTGGAAGCTTTTAAACAGAGGCTGGATGGCCATCTGTCAGGGGTGCTTTGAATGCAATATTCCTGCTTCTTGGCAGGGGGTTGGACTGGATGGCCCATGAGGTCTCTTCCAACTCTTTGATTCTATGATTCTATGATTCTATCCGCACTTCCTTTATATTTTTGTTGGAAATGGTGAGGGCAGGAATAATAATAATAATAATAATAATAATAATAATAATAATTTTATTTATTTATTTAGAAGTTTTATATATCGGCCTTCTCACCTCCGAGGAGGGACTCAGGCCGGTTCACAACATGCGTTCATATACAGTAATATACAAAACAGCACAATGCATCATCATTATACATTAAAATATAAAGTACAATAAAAACATCATCACATTACACAAGCCAAGTCGTCAATACAGTCACAATTCATCGCCATCCTTCTATGTGGACAAGGGTTATTGGCTCAATCATCAAATGCCATATTCCAAAGCCAGGATTTTATTAGTTTTCTAAAGGTCAGGAGGGAAGGAGCAGATCTAATCTCTGGTGAGAGGGAATTCCAAAACCAAGGAGCCACCACCGAGAAGGCCCTGTCCCTCGTTCCCCCCAGACATGATTGCGAAGGTGGTGGGACCGAGAGCAGGGACCCTCCAGAAGATCTTAGTAACCTTGATGCTTCATAGGGGAGAATCCGTGCGGACAGGTAAACTGGGCCGGAGTCGTTTAGGGCTTTATAGGTCAAGACCAGCACTTTGAATTGTGCTCGGAAGCTAATCGGCAGCCAGTGGAGCTGGCGCAACAGAGGAGTCGTATGGTCTCTGTACCCTGCTCCTGTTAGCAATCTGGCTGCCACTCGTTGGACTAATTGAAGCTTCCGGGCAGTCTTCAGAGGCAACCCCACATAGAGAGCATTGCAGTAGTCTAAACGTAATGTAACCAGAGCGTGGATCACTGTGGCCAAGTCAGACTTCCCAAGGTATGGGCACAGTGCACAAGTTTTAATTGTGCCAAAGCTCCCCTGACCACTGCCAAGACCTGGGGTTCCAGGCTCAGTGATGAGTCCAGGATCACTCCCAAGCGGTGAACCTGTGCCTTCAGGGGGAGTGTGACCACGTCAAGCACGGGCTGTAACCCTATGCCCTGTTCAGCCTTTCGAATAGATAATCTTTATTTATACCCTGCCACCATCTCCCTGATGGGGACTCGGAGCAGCTTACATGGGGCCAAGCCCGAACAACATATTACAGCAAAATTAAAATAAAACATCAACAACAAGCAACAGCATCAAAATTACATTTAAAAAACATATAAATACAGTAACAAAATACATTACAATAAACACAGGAAAACATAGGAAGAGTAATTGGTTGTGCCTGAAAGTGTCGTGTGTCTGGCAAGCCAACTGACCTTGCCTTTTAGTATGAGTTGTCACACTGTTGTGAAGATTGACTTATAAATTATACCAAAAAGGAACAGTGTTCTGTCATATGCTTTTTGTGGGCAGAAGATGTGCCGAGAGCACAAATTCATCTCCATGTGTGCACTCAGTAAGGGGATAAAGGTCTCTCTCTTCTGGGGCTCTCAAAGGTCCATTCCTGAAACCGATCAGGAACATGGAACAACTGTCAAAGATGCAACATATTTGTGACAAGCTTCAGAGAGAACTGAAACCCACTATCCGCTCTAAAACAAGAGGAAATTTGTCAAAGCAAATTATGTTGTTACATGACAATGCCCACTCTTACACTGCCACTCACATATTGGAAACCCAAGTGGAAAGTTATAGAACACCCAGCTTTTAGTCCAGATTTAGCGCAATCTGGTTTCCATCCCTTTGGACCACTCCGATAAATTTTGATGTGACGATGATGTGAAAGTAGTGGCACGTGCTCAACCGAAAATATTTTTTGCTTATAGCATTAAAACGTTTGTGTGATGCATCACAACAGAAGGTGACTATATAGAAAAGTGATGCAATTTGTTTTTGAATTTTTGAAGTGATAAAACTTTTTGAGGAGCCCTTGTATTTATTCACTATAGGCTATAGACACAGTGAAGACATCTTCCCTTGCGCTATGCTCCTCTGCTGCTGAGTATGCATGCCCAGTGTGGAACACATCTCACCATGCTAAAACAGTAAATGTGGCTCTTAATGAGACATGCCACATTATCACGGGGTGTCTGCGCCCTACACCACTGGAGAAATTACACTGTTTAGCCGGTATTGCACCACCTGACATCCGCCAGGAAGTAGCAGCCAATAGTGAAAGGACCAAGGCAGTGACATCTCCAGCTCATCCCTTGTTTGGATATCAGCCAGCATGTCAATGACTTAAATCAAGAAATAGTTTTCTAAGATCTACAGAGACACTCGCTGGAACAACCCAGCAAGCGAGAGTCCAAAAGTGGCAGGCTCAAACCCAGAATCTCAATCAATGCCTGATACCAAATGAAAGACTCCCCCCTGGGCACACAGAAAACTGGGCAACTTGGAAGGCGCTGAACAGACTGCGCTTTGGCACCACGAGATGCAGAGCCAACCTTAAGAAATGGGGCTACAAAGTGGAATCCACGACATGCGAGTGTGGAGAAGAGCAAACTACAGACCACCTGCTGCAATGCTACCTGAGCCCTGCCACATGCACAATGAGGGACCTTCTTGCAGGAACACCAGAGGCACTCCAAGTAGCTACCTACTGGTCAAAGGACATTTAATCAACTACCAAGCTTGCAAACTTTGTGTTTTGTTTGTTTGTTTGTTTGTTTGTTAAAATGCAATACAACTGTTTGGTTTGCTCCTGACACGATAAATAAATAACTATAGGCTACTGTTATACAGTGGTGGCATTGTTTGCTCTTTCGAGGCTTTGTTTCTTATAGCAGTGTTGCTATCAGGGTCTCCCACGTGAAACAGATTTTTGCCAAGGAGCTAGACTAAATGTGCCAAATAGCTTTAGCAGGGAGGGGGCACCAGTGAAGAATCTCACAAAGACAACAGTAGTGACACGATAGTTAACACTTATCATTACTATGCAGACGAACGCATGGTAAACCTTGAATATGTTTTCACAAGAAAGCCTATGATAATGATGGAACTGGACTTAAGCCAAACAGTTATTCAACAGCTTAGAGAAAAGCCCAAAGCTGCAGGACACATATTATAGGAAAGTATAGTGTGAGAAACATGAATCAGAGGAAGTTAGGCATAATAGTAAAATAAGAAATGGAATATTTAATAAAGTGGAGAGGAATGGGACATTTCAAGTGAGATGATTACACAGTGTCTTACTAAGGAAATGAAAATCTATGATTAAATGGGATGGCATTAATAGTGAGTAGAGACATAGCAATAGCCATCCAAGGATATTATGCAAAGTCTGACCAAATAATATCAATACCACCATAATCCAAATTTATGCTCCAGCTCCAGAATTATTTATTTATGCTCCAGAATTATTTATTTATTTACAGTTTTTATATTCCGCCCTTCTCACCCCACAGGGGACTCAGGGCGGATTACAGTGTACACATATATGGCAAACATTCAATGCCATTTTTTGACATACAAACATAGACATACACAGAGGCTATTTAACTTTTTTTTTCTGGCCACCAGGGGAGCTGTCGCTTTCATCGTCCATCTGCGACGCTGATGAAGCACTTCCGCATTCCCCGCATGCTTCCCCACTGGAATGCTTTGTTGGAGTCTTCTTTATGGCCTCATAAATCAGTTAATTTAGCCTCCCCATACTTTAAGGTGGTACCTAATTTTCCTACTTGACAGATGCAATTGTCTTTCAGGTTGCAAAGGTCGACAACAGGCTACACACAATTGGTTGGAAACCCACTCCAACCTGGGCTGGCTTCGAACTCATGACCTTTTGGCCAGAGTGATCTTAATGCAGCTGACACTCAGCCAGCTTTGCCACAATCCCAGAAGACAAAAAAATCAATTAAGATTAAGGTTCAAGAAATGAAGGAGAAAAGCGCATGATTGAATTTTGTGAGATTAACTTTTTTTAAAATTGCAAACACAGTCTTCAAGCCACCAAAGGCATCTGTATACATGGACATCACCCAACGGCCAATATAGAAATCAAATGGACTGTCTAATAAGAAGCAGAAGATGGTATAGCTCCACTCTCTCTGCAAAATCAAGATCAGGATCAGATTGTGGCACAAACCATACACTGTTAATATCAAGAATTGGAGTAAAGCTAAAGACCACTAAACCAACTATTGTGCCAAAATGCAATCTGAAGAAGAATGTAAAGACAATGTAAAAATAGATCTGCGCTTTTAAGCATATTTGAATGGAAGCCAGAAGAATTCTGGACTGAAGCCAAGGACATTATCAGGGGAAAATGCAAAAGAACACAGTCTGCAGCCAAAAAGAAAGGGAAGCCTCAATAGATGACAGATGAAACCTTTCAAGCAGTTCAGGGCAAATGAAAAGCAAAAATAACAGGTGACAGAAATAGAGTTGGGACCATGAATGCAATTGTTCAACAACTTGTGTGCAGGGACAAAGAGAATTACTATAATAATAAATACAGAGAAATAGACAATGGCACTAAGAACAAGAGATCGCTTCAACAAGATCTGAGAAATCAAAGGGAAATTTAAACCAAAAGGGGGTGCTACATATGTATTTTCAGAAAATAACTTCTTTTTTTTCAAAAACAGAAAGGCTTTATTGACCAAATCTCCACTGACAGAAGGCGCCTGGATTTCAACGTGTATTTGGTAGGCTTGGATGATCCAGCTTGTTAATTTCTTATCTCGTTATGAAATCGTAAATAAAATACCTTTAGAAGCTATATTGATGCGTTTTGGCAACCCGGAAGTGTTTTTGCCATATTGAAGCCGCGTCCGCCATCTTCCTTACGACTTCCGGCAGTGAATCGTAAATGCTGGGGGCGTGGCCTTCAGGAACAGCGGTTCTTACCCACGCCCACCTCCTTCCTCTTTGCATCGGCGGCTTTGCAAGGTGGGCTTTGCGAGGTGGGCGTGGCTACCTCCCTGGCGACAAGTGGCGATGCGGAAGAGCTGGGTGTAGCCATGCCCAACTCGCAAAGCCCACCTCGCAAAGCTGCCGATGCAAAGAGGAAGGAGGTGGGGCTGGGTAAGAACCGCTGTTCCTGAAGGCCACACCCCCAGCGACCTCCAAGGAGCCCTGTGCTTGGCCACGCCCACCTCTCCCTTCTGCATGATTGACAGCATGCAGGGAAGGGAAGGAAAGGTGAGAGATTTTAAAAGTGTTAGTTTTAAAATCTCTCACCTTTCCTTTCCTTCCTGGCAAGCTGTCTGTCATGCAGAAGGGAGAGGTGGACATGGCCAAGCACAGCGCTCTTTGGAGGTCGCTGGGGGCGAGGCCTCCAAGGAGGGCTGTGCTTGGTCACGCCCACCTCTCCCTTCTGCATGACGGACAGTTGCCGGGAAGGGAATGAAAGGTGAGAGAAGCTCGCCGCAAGGGAAGGAAGGGAAACTGCGAGATTTTAATGGTTCTGGAGGGAGGGAGGAGCACCTTCCATTAACGAAACAAAGGAAATGATTCGTATTTCCTGGTATTTCCAATCTTTTTTAAAAGAAAATTTCGGAAATAATTTCAAAATCGAACCACCAGCACCCCCTATATAAGAAACGAGTTTAGAACCATTTTTTTCTTGATCAACCAAGCCTAGTATTTGGTGTGGGCAGGTTCACATAGCTCTTCATAAATAACTTCTTTATCTTGCCCGAATGCTGTGATTTTCTATATTTTATAACATTTTGAATTTCAAACCAATGAGGGCACCTGCCATTGTGATTCCACAAATTTGTTGTTCAACAAATGCCATTTTGTGATTTTACTGCCTGCTGGGGTTTGTTTTGCTTCTCTTTTTCCCTTTGCATATTGAATCTATTTTATATCTCCCTAGCAGTTGAACACTACTGCAATACACTATAGATTAAAAAACCCCAAAATTACAATGAGACATTGGGGAGAAAGACCTTATAAAAATTTCAGCACAATTGGAAACACATTGGAGGGCAAAATGGGATGAGGTACAGTGGAAGTGGACACACATTATGAGCAAGAAAACTATAAAAGACCACAAGCATGCCAGCCTTTTATTTTTTAAGAAGGTGTTTGGATAGGGAGCCATCAAAAAGTAACAGGATAATTTGTTTGGAATTATTCAAATGGAAAGTTAGTATGGCTTTCCGTGTGAAAATAAAAATTTCAGTGTTTCTAAATTTTCATCCATGCAAATTACCACTCAAGCAGGGAGCTTTGAGATGGTCGAACAGAAGCTCTCTGAAGCTCTAGGTGCTCTTACTGCCTATTACAGGGAAACCCAGCTGATCCCTAATCCATCTAAAACACAGACATGTGCCTTTCACCTTAAGAACAGGCAAGTATCCCGAGCTCTGAGGATCACCTGGGAAGGAATCCCACTGGAGCATTGCAGCGCACCCAAATACCTGGGAGTCACTCTGGACCGTTCTCTGACCTACAAGAAGCACTGCCTGAACATCAAGCAAAAAGTAGGCGCCAGAAACAATATCATACAAAAGCTGACTGGCACAACCTGGGGATCACAACCAGACACAGTGAAGACATCCGCCCTTGCGCTATGCTACTCTGCTGCTGAGTATGCATGGCCAATGTGGAACACATCTCACCACACTAAAACAGTGGATGTGGCTCTTAATGAGACATGCCGCATTATCACAGGGTGTCTGCGCCCTACACCACTGGAGAAATTACGCTGCTTAGCCAGTATTGCACCACCTGACATCCGCCAGGAAGTAGCAGCCAATAGTGAAAGAACAAGGCAGTGACATCTCCAGCTCATCCCATTTGAGTATCAGCCAGCATGTCAATGACTTAAATCAAGAACTAGTTTTCTACACTCGCTGGAACACCTCAGCAAGCGAGAGTCCAAAAGTGGCAGGCTCAAACCCAGCACCTCAATCCGTGGATGATACCAGATGAGAGACTCCCTCCTGGGCACATAGAAGACTGGGCGACTTGGAAGGCGCTGAACAGACTGCGCTCTGGCACCACGAGATGCAGAGCCAATCTTAAGAAATGGGGCTACAAAGTGGAATCCACGACATGCGAGTGTGGAGAAGAGCAAACCACTGACCACCTGCTTCAATGCAACCTGAGTCCTGCTACATGCACAATGGTGGACCTTTGTGCGGCAACACCAGAGGCACTCCAAGTGGCCAGATACTGGTCAAAGGACATTTAATCAGCTACCAAGTTTGAAAAAATTGTGGTTTTTTATCTATTTGTTTGTTTTTGTTCTGTTAGAAATGTAATACATTGGTATGGTTGCTGATGACATGATAAATAAATGAATTAATTAATTAATTAAATCCATGCAAATGGTGCAGATTAGTGTCTATAGCTTATTTTTTTAAATGCTTAGTAGAACTTCCAGATATAACTTCAAGTCATCATGTTTAATTTATTTAGTGCAAGGACTAAAAAGTTAGTATCGTGTCAATTAAATTATTTCCATGAATTAATACCAGAGACTTTATAGACAAGTGAAAAAGAAAAAGATTTAATAAATAGCCTACACTGGGCATTTTCAGTTTTACAGAGCTGCTGAAAGATCTGAGAATTTACTTACTTATCGTCACCCACTGTTTGGGTACATTACAATGAAATGAGTGCCACATAGCAAACATTACCAAACTTAAAAGTAGAAAAACAGCTGAGATTTGATTAATCTTTGGATTTCAAAGGCCCCTGGAGCTATGCACAAAGCTAGACTTAGTGAGGTAGATACATTAGTATTCTCAACAGTTGGGGGGAAATCACAAATGTTTCCATTTATACTTTGCCAGTTAACTTCCCTAATTGCATTTTATACACAAAGCATTATGAAAGGTCCATAATTGAGAGAGACATACACGTTTAAAAAGCTGTAGTAAGGAAATTAAGTTTTGCCTGCCTTAACGTAATCATTTACCATCGCTTTGGAACATATGTGTCTGTGCTACTGTGCCAAAGTATCCCATGCCAGTCTTTTACATTATTGCAGTTACAATATCCTGAGGATTAGTGACTTCAGAGGATGGGTCGGATTATAGAATCATAGAATCAAAGAGTTGGAAGAGACCTCATGGGCCATCCAGTCCAACCCCCTGCCAAGAAGCAGGAATATTGCACTCAAATCACCCCTGACAGATGGCCATCCAGCCTCTGTTTAAAAGCTTCCAAAGAAGGAGCCTCCACCACACTCCGGGGCAGAGAGTTCCACTGCTGAACGGCTCTCACAGTCAGGAAGTTCTTCCTCATGTTCAGATGGAATCTCCTTTCTTGGAGTTTGAAGCCATTGTTTTGCGTCCTAGTCTCCAGGGAAGCAGAAAACAAGCTTGCTCCCTCCTCCCTGTGGCTTCCTCTCACATATTTATACATGGCTGTCATATCTCCTCTCAGCCTTCTCATCTTCAGGCTAAACATGCCCAGCTCCTTAAGCCGCTCCTCATAGGACTTGTTCTCCAGACCCTTGATCATTTTAGTCACCCTCCTCTGGACACATTCCAGCTTGTCAATATCTCTCTTGAATTGTGGTGCCCAGAATTGGACACAATATTCCAGGTGTGGTCTAACCAAAGCAGAATAGAGGGGTAGCATTACTTCCCTAGATCTAGACACTATGCTCCTATTGATACAGGCCAAAATCCCATTGACTTTTATTGCCATTACATCACATTGTAGGCTCATGTTTAACTTGTTGTCCACGAGGACTCAAAGATCTTTTTCACACGTACTACTCTCGAGCGAGGCGTCCCCCATTTTGTATTTTTGTATTCGTTTTTCCTGCCAAAGTGGAGTATCTTGCATTTGTCCCTGTTGAACTTCATTTTGTTAGTTTTGCCAATCTCTCTAATCTGTCAAGATCATTTTGAATTCTGCTCCTGTCCTCTGGAGTATTGGCTATCCCTCCCAATTTGGTGTCGTCTGCAAACTTGATGATAATGTCTTCTAACCCTTCATCTAAGTCATTAATAAAGATGTTGAACAGGACCGGGCCCAGGACAGAACCGTGTGGCACTCCACTTGTCACTTCTTTCCAAGATGAAGAGGAAGCATTGGTGAGCATCCTCTGGGTTTGTCCATTTAACCAATTACTGATCCACCTCACCGTAGTTTTGCCTAGCCCACATTGGACTAGTTTCCTTGCCAGAAGGTCATGGGGGACCTTGTCGAAGGCCTTACTGAATCCAGGTACGCTACATCCACGGCATTCCCCGCATCTACCCAGCTTGTAACTCTATCGAAAAAAGAGATCAGATTAGTCTGGCATGACTTGTTTTTGATAAATCCATGTTGACTATTAGCGATGACCGCATTTGTTTCTAAGTGTTTGCAGACCACTTCCTTAACAATCTTTTCCAGAATCTTGCCTGGTATCGACGTGAGGATCAGTGTAAATGGTGCTGGGGAAAGTTATCCCCACTTCAGTGAACCCCACTGCCCCAATCTATTTGTGGGTGTCGGAAGAGGCACAGCTGTTTTAAAGTTTTAAAAATGGGAGATCTTATCATGGAGCTCTTCCATCACATATAATTTAGCTCAAACAATGTTTTGAAATAACCTGAAAGGATATTTGAAACTGTATTGTTTATGAAAGGAAACACATTACATTTGCAGTATTTCTACTAGTCTGTTACCTGTTGATTGTTCATTATGCTTAAGAAATATACATTTCAAAGGTTTAGATCCCAGTGTTGGCTACAGGAGCAGCCAGACTAGCTTACAGCAGAGATGAAAACCATGACAATATAATAACGCATTACAAAATAACTGAGAATTAGAACCAGACCAACATTTATAGCAGCAGAGTACAAAGTGAAAACCAAAGTGAAAACAATCCAAAAGCTTCATTAACCTAAAGCAGAAGTGGAGGAAGTACAGTTCTGCAGGTGTTGTTGAACTGTAGCTTTTATGAATCCTAGCCAGTGGCAAAGGATGAGGGAGGGATCGTCTCACAGCATCCAAAAGAGTGTGAATTTCCCAGCAACTGGCCAAAAATTCCAAGTGCTTTCAGACAAGGCAGGGCATCCCAGCTCTGCTTCTGAAAGGCAAAGGAACATGCTGCAGGAACAGAGGATACTAATTTTCTAGATCAGTCACAGTCTGGGTTTAGGCCTGGCCATGGCACTGAGATGGCTTTGGTCGCCTTGGTGGCTGACCTCCGCAGGGAGCTGGACAGGGGGAGTGTGACCCTGCTGGTTCTCTTGGACATCTCAGCGGCTTCGATACCATCGACCATGGTATCCTTCTGGGACGCCTCTCCAAGATGGGCCTTAGAGGTTCAGCTCTGTCGTGGCTCTGGTCCTTCCTGGAGGGTCGATCCCAGATGGTGAAGCTGGGAGACACCTGCTTGGACCCCTGGCCTTTGACCTGTGAGGTCCCGCAAGGTTCCATTCTGTCCCCCATGCTTTTTAACATCTACATGAAACCGCTGGGAGAGGCCATCTGGAGTTTTGGAGTTCGGTGCCATCTCTATGCAGATGACGCCCAACTCTACTATTCCTTTCCACCAAATTCCAAGGAAGCCCCTCGGGTGCTGGATGAGTGCCTGACCGCTGTGATGGTCTGGATGAGGACGAATAAGATGAGGATCAATCCTGACAAGACAGAGGTCCTCCAGGTCAATCGTAGGCTGGATCGAGGTATAGGGTAGTGACCACATCTCCATCTATGAACCCACACGACCTCTTCGATCTTCCAGAGAGGCCCTTCTCTCGCTCCCACCCACGTCACAAGTACGACCTGCGGAGAAGAGAGAGGGGGCCTTCTCTGTAGTGGCCCCCCGGCTCTGGAACTCACTCCCCAGAGATATTAGACAAGCCCCCACGCTGGCAATCTTCAGGAGGAACCTGAAAACCTGGTTATTCCAATGTGCCTTCAGTGATTGAATCTTGGACACTCCCTGAACAAAATGACCTCAGAAGGACTTTATTTTATGGTTCGTGCAATTAAATCCTTCCTCATCACTGGATCCCCCTTCACGACAATTTTATACACACAATTAAAAACAGTGGGAAGGCCAAATGTAAAGTTAAAATTGGGAATACTGCTGGGACATGGACGAAAAAGTGATAGTCCTCTATCTACCTTGATGCGAGATGTCAAGGGGGAATGATACTTCTGCAGTCAACCCCTTTTTCGAGCTGCACAAGAGCATCTGAATCTCTCACCATACAGAATTAGATGAACTTTATGATACAGAAGCACTTCTTATGATGCTGATCCACAATGGTTTCTTTTTGGAAACAACAGTTTTTATACTTGTCTTTTCAGTTTAAAATATGTGTGCTGAGCAAGTTCTGAATCAAAAATACTGCCCCATATGATTTAAATTAATACAGTAGTTTTGATGCAACATTTGTCTTGATAATTAGGTTGAATGACAGGAGTGGGGACATCAGGCCTTTGGGGGGTGACTGGTGTCCATGGGGTATAGGGTAGCTGATCACCTCGATTCACATGATCCAATATGAATCAGGTGTTCAAAATTCATATCAGCAGGTCCAGTCTGTGTGAGTGAGATCACTGGGGGATGCTGTGCTTCAGGCTGCCTTTTGAAAGAAGTGGCCATATCACAGGGCTCAAATCATTAGAGCATGTGAATACACTGTTGATTTCTGAGCAGCTGTTTCTGTTGGGTGAGAATTTTGGGAGGCCTCCGAGTGAAACCAGATCTGCCACTCAGCAGTGAACACGAGCCCATTCCCTCAGATGCCACTGACAGTTCAAGAGGAATGGCTTCCAGAAAGGCAAGCCCTTGAATCCCCCGTGTATATATTAACATGTCATAGGTTCAAAGTAAAGCAGAAGGTAGGGATATAAGAGATCATCACCTGAAGTATCACATGATAGACCTCATCAGGATGTGCTTCTGTGCCAGCAAAAGGATAAAATAGATTAAATTCTAGAGCACTAATAATAAACTTTGTTACTTCTCTGGTTATGCGTTGATATCAGTACGGTTCTGTCGCTGTTGGGCTTGAAACGAAGTGCTTTTAACACAGGACGTGCAACTTTAGCCCAATGGGAAGTCAGGGGACCCGAAAAGAAGCCTTTAGAGAATTCTCCCTCATTAAACAGTCTTTGTGGCAAGTTCTTGGTGGGATGGGCATACCAAGCCACCTTGTCTCTCTCCTGAGGAATCTGTACAAGGACCAAGTAGCAACAGTAAGAACTGACCACAGAACAACAGACTGGTTCAAGATTGAGAAAGGCCTACGGCAAGGCTGCATACTCTCACCCAACCTTTTTAACTTGTATGCAGAACACATCATGCGATGTGCGGGCTTGATGAATGCAAAGCTGGGGTAAAAATTGCTGGAAGAAACATTAACACTTGTGCGCCAGCTGCGCCCGTACCTTGGGAAGTCGGATCTGGCCACGGTGGTCCACGCTCTTGTCACATCCCGGTTGGATTACTGCAACGCACTCTACGTGGGGTTGCCTTTGAAGACTGCTCGGAAACTTCAACTAGTCCAGCGAGAAGCAGCCAGATTGCTCACCGGAGCGGCGTACAGGGAGCACACCACCCCCCTGTTGCGTCAGCTCCACTGGCTGCCGATCCAATTCCGAGCACAATTCAAAGTGCTGGTTTTGACCTACAAAACCCTATACGGTTCCGGCCCAGTGTATCTGTCCGAACGGATCTCCCTCTACATCCCACCTCGAAGTTTAAGATCTTCTGGGGAGGCCCTGCTCTCGACCTCGCCAGTGGCACAAGTGAGACTGGCGGGGACGAGGAGCATGGGAATTTGGCTTCCCATCTTCACAATTCTGGGTTGAATCTTCTTTCTGTCACACTTCTAATCTTGGTCCTCATCTTCTTCACAGGTTGTAGGGGGAAAGGTCTCTCCCTAAAAATTTTAAATCCATATTTCTATTTTTTCTTCTTTCATAAATTTAGTTAACGGGCTCCAATCCATTACTATTTTACTTTGTTTTTGTCTAAGTTGTTGTGTCAGACTGTCTATATTTCTAATTTCTATCATTTTAATTAACCTGTCCTTTATACTAGGACTTTCTTTTCCTCTCCAATATTGAGCATAGACTATTCTAGCTGCTTTTGTTAAATAAATAAATAACGCCTCTATATATTTTTTCCCAAATCAAAATCTAATATTCCCAGGAGATAGTATTCTGATTTAAAATGGAGTTTTATTTCGAGGATTTTTACTTTAAAAAATAGCAGATTTTATAACACGGGGGTCCTCAAACTTTTTAAACAGAGGGCCAGGTCACAGTGCCTCAAACTGTTGGAGGGCCGGATTATAATTTGAAGAGAAAAAAAAGAATTAATTCCTATGCACATTGCATATATCTTATTTGTGGTGCAAAAACACTTAAAAACAATACAATAATTAAAATGAAGAACAGTTTTAGCAAATATGAACATACTAGTTTTTCAATGGGAAGTGTGGGTCTTCTTTTGGCTGATGAGATAGGATTGTTGTTGTTGTGTGTGCTTTCAAGTCATTTCAGACTTAGGCTGACCTGAGCAAGGGCCGGGTAAATGACCTTGGAGGGCCACATCCGGCCCCCGGGCCTTAGTTTGAGGACCCCTGGTATAACAGATCAAAAGTTAGAAAAAATACGGACAAACTCATTTTCCTACTGAATACAGTAGCAAG
The DNA here is from genome assembly GCF_037176765.1 of Anolis sagrei. Classification (NCBI taxonomy): domain Eukaryota; kingdom Metazoa; phylum Chordata; class Lepidosauria; order Squamata; family Anolidae; genus Anolis; species Anolis sagrei. The sequence continues at coordinate 60,974,123 of NC_090026.1, forward strand.
AATCTGCTACACAAAACTCTGTAAAAAATGAGAGATTCCAGAAGTCAGCAATTGGATAGAAAAAATTGTAGATATTAGAAATATGGACAGACTAACATACTTAATATCAAAAAATAAGGGGACCTCAATAAGAGAAACTGATTGGACAAAAGTGACAAACTATCTGAAACAGAAGAATAGAAACACAATAATATAAAAGAAAGAGAAAATAAGATGGGAAAAAAAGACAAAAGAAAGAGGAAAAATCACGCGGAAGATACTCAGGAAATCAATAAAGGAGAGATATACTATCTTTCTCCTGGTTTTAACTACTTATCTGCTGCTTTTTTTTTTGCTTTTTCTTGTTTTTTTTTTGTTTGTTTGTTTTTTGTTTGCCTTTATTTTTGTTTTCGGTTTCTTGTTTTCTGTTTTTAGCTTTTTGGGGTTTTTTGTGTGTGTTAGTACTACCTTTATTATTTTTGTATTTTAAAAGAAATTTTTCAATAAAGATTATATTTTTTAAAAATAGCAGATTGCCCTCTTTCATGGAATTTCCCATGGTTTTCCAAACAGCTTTAACACAACCAAGCAGTGCCTGTTCTCCAATGTATCTTTTAACAACTTCTGTAAATGTTGTTTTGGAGGAGGATTCACATGCCTGTGTACAAATCATTCAAAGTCGTTGCTTATCACACAAAAAATTGCACCTGAACATATGAAATATTTCCACTGGAGCACATTATTTCATTGGTGATGTGCAAGTTCATTTTGTGATGTTTCTACTTTCTGATGCATGTTTCCTGTGTGCAAGGTTTCACTTGGGATGAATAAATGCATGTCAGTTCTTCCTTCTGTATCTCCAGTGAGAAAAACAATGCGTTTGTAGCATTTCAGATGAAGATAGGATCTTGTCAACATTTCATGACATGTGTAATCTTCATGCTGTGATTTTGCTTCCTCTTTCACACAGCATTTTTATGGAATGGTAGATATATGGCCAAATCAAATGATCACATCCATTAAATTGGATATAATGGGGGACTACAATTTACAGTAGCATACGTTCGTTCCCAATTTTGTATTTGGAATGGTATGAACGTGTGTTCCTCGAAAAGGACATTTTCAGAGAGAAAAACAGCAAGCAGGGTGTGATACTGTATTTATTCCTCCCCTGCTGATTGCTTTGTTCTTTGCAATGAATGGTTGTTTTGACTGTGTCACACTTTCCTAGTTTGCCTAAAGGAGTAGAAATGAGCCCAGCAGAAAGGGAGGACTGTGATGGGGAAAGCAATGAATGAGGATACAGTTAATAATCCTACTTTTACACACTTCTACCACGAGTCCTCAATTCCACTGTCAAATTATTCAGTAAATATTGTGCAGAGGCTGCCCCTGGATATACGAAGGGTATTTTTTAAGTAAAGTCCGTTTTGTTGTAGACACTAGTAGTTCGCACGCATACCACAACGAGCACGTGCGTCGTGTACCAGCATGCCTTGGGAACAACTGTGCTCAGTTTCCGCTCTGTAGCTAACCTGTATGGTTCTGTTCTGTGCTTTAAAAATGTTTAAGACTATCAACTCACTCGCCGCATGTGAGGTTCGCTCAGTGATATGGTTTTGTCAGCAAGGAACCTGCCTGCTGCAGAAATTCATCCACAGATTTATGAAGTGTACGGTGATACTGTTATGAGTGAAAGCAAAGTGCATAAGTGGGTACGACAATTCAAAGATGGCCGTGACAACATCCATGATGAGGACCGCTCCGGTCACCCTTCTTTGATTACAGACGATTTGGTTATCGGAGCAGGCGGCAAGTTTTTATGAAGAGGGTATTTTAAAATTGGTTCAGAGGTATGATAAGTGTTTGAACAAACTTGGCAACTATGTCGAATAATAGAGTGAAGTATGTACTTTCTGAAAATAAATTTACTTTTTGAAATAAACTTTCGTTGTGGACTTATGTTCAAACGGACCTTAGTTTAAAAATACCCCTCGTATATACGCAAACACACATATATACACACAAAACACATACACAGACTGGGCCACAGCAACATGTGGCAGGGGACGGCTAGTTTTTTAGTAAAATTTTAACCTGGCTATTTCATCAATTTAGTTTTGAAATAAACTTTCGTTGTGTACTTCTGTTCCAACGGACCTTACTTTAAAAATTCGTATTTCATAACGTACTCCCTTTACATGCAGCAGGTCCCAAGCTCAATTCTAGCATCTTTTATAAAGATCAGGAATCAAGAGAAAGAGAAAAAGCACTGCATGAGAGAGCATCCAGACATCCCTTTAACAGTAGGAGTTCTTGCATTTTTAAGTGGGATGTCCAGACAATATCCCACAGAAAAATGAATTCATTTGCCACAAACAAGGAAAACCCTGGTTTGTTGCAAATTAATTTGTTACTGAGTTTGTTCCACCCCTTCTTGGAAGGTGCAGGGCAAACCCACTATTTCTGCTGTCTGGGCTGTGTCCTCAAAAGTTCTGGACTTTTGAGAACGCAGTCCAGACAGTAGTCCCGCACTTTTCTGGGCTAAATAAGTCAGGAAAACTGCGAGGACACCAACCCCCTTCCCACCTCTCAAACCTCTTTTAAAAATAAAAGAACTTACCTTCCTCCATAGGAATGATATGCCAGGAGAAGGGGGTGCAGGAGAGCTCTGGCACCATGCTAATTGAAGCCAGGTGAGTTATTTTATTTTAAAAAGGAGTTTGGTGGTTGAGTTTGGGGAGGGGCTAGGGTGTCTGGGTGTTCTCCCAAAATATTTTTAAACCCAAGTCAAAGTGGACGTTACTATATTGTAGAACCGTCCTTAGATCCTAGAAGGTTCTTGCTAGTCAGAATATGTGGTTCTGAGTTAGTTGTTGTTGTTGTTCATTCGTTCAGTCGTCTCCGACTCTTCGTGACCTCATGGACCAGCCTACGCCAGAGCTCCCTGTCGGCCGTTACCACCCCCAGCTCCCTCAAGGTCAGTCCAGTCACTTCAAGGATGCCATCCATCCATCTTGCCCTTGGTCGGCCCCTCTTCCTTTTGCCTTCCACTTTCCCAAGCATAATTGTCTTCTCTAGGCTTTCCTGTCTCCTCATGATGTGGCCAAAGTACTTCAACTTTGTCTCCAGTATCTTTCCCTCCAGTGAGCAGTCGGGCTTTATTTCCTGGAGGATGGACTGGTTGGATCTTCTCGCAGTCCAAGGCACTCTCAGAACTTTTCTCCAGCACCACAGCTCAAAAGCATCGATCTTCCTTCGCTCAGCCTTCCCTAAGGTCCAGCTCTCACATCCGTAGGTTACTACAGGGAATACCATGGCTTTGACTAGGCGGATCTTTGTTGCCAGTCTTATGTCTCTACTCTTCACTATTTTATCGAGACTGGACATTGCTCTCCTCCCAAGAAGTAAGCGTCTTCTGATTTCCTGGCCACAGTCTGCATCTGCAGTAATCTTTGCACCTAGAAATACAAAGTCTGTCACGGCCTCCACATTTTCTCCCTCTATTTTCCAGTTGTCAATCATTCTTGTTGCCATAATCTTGGTTTTTTTGATGTTTAGCTGCAACCCGGCTTTTGCGCTTTCTTCTTTCACCTTGATTAGAAGGCTCCTCAGCTCCTCCTCGCTTTCGGCCATCAGAGTGGTGTCATCTGCATATCTGAGGTTGTTAATGTTTTTTCCAGCTATTTTCACCCCAGCCTTGCATTCATCCAGCCCCGCACATCGCATGATGTGTTCTGCATACAAGTTAAAAAGGTTGGGTGAGAGGATGCAGCCTTGCCGGACGCCTTTCCCAATCTTGAACCAGTCTGTTGTTCCGTGGTCAGTTCTGACTGTTGCTACTTGGTCCTTGTACAGATTCCTCAGGAGAGAGACAAGGTGGCTTGGGATGCCCATCCCACCAAGAACTTGCCACAATTTATTGTGATCCACACAGTCAAAGGCTTTAGAATAGTCAATGAAGCAGAAGTAGATGTTTTTCTGAAACTCCCTGCCTTTCTCCATTATCCAGCGGATATTGGCAATCTGGTCTCTCGTTCCTCTGCCTTTTCTAAACCCAGCTTGAACATCTGGCAACTCTCGCTCCATGTATTGCTGGAGTCTTCCTTGCAGGATCTTGAGCATTACCTTACTGGCATGAGAAATAAGGGCCACTGTACGGAAGTTTGAGCAGTCTTTCGCATTTCCCTTTTTTGGTATGGGGATATAAGTTGATTTTTTCCAGTCTGATGGCCATTCTTGTGTTTTCCATATTTGCTGGCAAATGGCATGCATCACCTTGACAGCATCATCTTTTAAGATTTTAAACAGTTCAGCTGGGATCCCATCGTCTCCTGCTGCCTTGTTGTTAGCGATGCTTCTTAAGGCCCATTCAACCTCACTCCTCAGGATGTCTGGTTCTAATTCATTCACCACACCGTCAAAGCTATCCTCGATATTGTTATCCTTCCTATACAGGTCTTCTGTATAGTCTCGCCACCTTCTCTTGATCTCTTCAGCTTCTGTTAGGTCCCTGCTATCTTTGTTTCTTATCATACCAATTTTTGCCTGAAATTTGCCTCCAATGTTTCTAATTTTCTTGAAGAGGTCTCTTGTCCTTCCTATTCTGTTGTCTTCTTCTACTTCCATGCATTGCCTATTTAGAAATAGTTCCTTATCTCTTCTGGCTAACCTCTGGAATTGCGCATTAGTTAGTTAGATAGATAAATATCCTGACTGAATATTAGGCACCTTCATAGACTGCAGAAATAACATCTAGTTTTCTATCTTGATATGATAAATGCTTATTTATTCACAGGAGGATGAATAATGGATGCTCTCACACAACCACTCTCAACGTGGTAATTTCAAATGAGAGCTCCAATAGATGGTATTGGGTAAGCAGATTCTAATCCAGGGGCCCTCAAATGTTTTAAGCCAAGGGTCAGTTCACAGTCCCCCAGACTGTTGAGAGGCTGGCGTACAGTTTGGGAAAAAAACATGAACAAATTCCTATGCGCATTGCAGTTATCTTATTATGTAGTGCAAAAAATATAAAAGAACGACACAATATTTAAAATAAAGAACAATTTTTTTCTATTTTTTTAAAAATTATTAACCACAAAAGAAATGCTATATACATAAAAAGAGGCGGAACAATATAGTGAAAGAAAAGCAGGAAATAAAGATGTATAAGTCTTAACAAAAACTACTTCATTCTTTTCTTTAAGCCAGATTCTTTACAGTGATTCAACTTGTTCTCCTCTTTTTTTCTAAACACCTAATATTTTTTATTGCATTTATATTCATTTCACGACAAAAACAATCTCTATAATTCATATAATTACTTTTTTTCCTTTCCCCAGTTGTGCTACCCCTTGTGCTCCCCATCTCCGGAGTTCTTTTCTTTATACTCCCACCAGAACCTCATTTCTTCTGGTGGGGGTTGGTTCCCATCTTCTTTCCTTAATGTTTCCTCAATAAATATTTTCCATATATTTTCAAAATCATTATCCTTCCTTAGGCCTTTTTAAACTTTTAAATTGCATGTTAATTTGTGATGTATTGCTAATTTCCTAATTTCCTTGTACCATTCTTCTATCTTAATTTCCACTTCTCCTTTCCAATATTTTGCTATTAGTAGCCTTGCAGCCATTAACAACATTGTTATCAGATTCTTTTCATTTTCCTTCCATTCGTCTGTATTGTAAATAGATAACAGTATAGTCACTGGATTTATATTGATTTTTTTCTTCATAATACTTTCTATTTCTACTATAACTTTTCCCCAGAAACTCTGTACATATTTGCATTGCCACCACATGTGGATATACGTACCCCTTACTTGGTAACCAAAGAACAATGTTAGCCAACATAAACTGACCAGTATTTCAGTAGTAAGTGTGGTCCTGCTTTTGGCTAATGAGATAGTCAAGTTAATTTGGATTGCTGTTGCTGTGTACCTTCAAGTCGTTTCAGACTTAGAGTGACCCTAAGTCTAAAGATTAGGATGATGGTCAGGTAAATGACCTTGGAGGACTACATATGGCCCACTGGCCTTAGTTTGGGCACTCCTGCTTTATCCAGTACACTTAAATAACTGAAGTGTGTATGGAATTGGGTTTTCGTGCATGTGCAATCAGTTAAATGACTGATGTACATCTGCCTTAAGGTAAGGTAAGGTAGTCCCCTGACATTAAGTCCAGTCATGTCTGACTCTGGGGTGTGGTGCTCATCTCCATTTCTAAGCCGAAGAGCCAGCGTTGTCCGTAGACACCTCCAAGGTCATGTGGCCGGCATGACTGCATGGAGCGCCGTTACCTTCCCGCCGGAGCGGTACCTATTGATCTACTCACATTTGCATGTTTTCGAACTGCTAGGTTGGCAGAAGCTAGGGCTGACAGAGGAAGCTCACGCCGCTCCCCGGAATCAAACCTGCGACCTTTTGATCAACAAGCTCAGCAGCTCAGTGCTTTAACCTACTGCGCCACTGGGGGCTCCAAAAACGTCTGCCTTACTTACATTTTATTGTTTCCTTGGCTTCACTAAATGAGGAATATGCCCCCCTAATAAAGTGGTCATCATGCAAGTATGGGTCATTGGTAAAGAAGATTTTAAGATTATTTAAGGTTTGATTTCGCCTTGACTACTTTGCTTGCTGAAGAATTGATAACATGTACATGTTAAGCAACAACTTAATTAACAAGTCAGTTAACAAGTGAACAATTCTAAGGCAGAATGAGAACAGCCAGTAAAACAGCTACTACTACACTACTATGGGGTAAATGAGATCCCAAACTAGTCAGGCTACTGGGTAGCCAAGTAGAACCATTTTAAGGCAGAAGTGGGAGTGTATATTAGCCAGAGGAGAACTGGTAGAGCCTAGATTTTTTTAAAAAAAGTGAACATTTGTTCTGCAAACCAGTAGAGAAATTAACTACTTCATACTCACATGTTTAAACTGGCCTAGGTGAGGGGTTCAGTTCAGGTCTGGAGTTGCTGAGACCAAAGGGATTTTGGATGCAGTGGATTCTGCACACCTGTAGCACACATGCCCTTGATTTACCATTAGCCTGGGAATGTTCTGTTTCAGGATTACTGCCTTAATTAAGTAATTAATTAATTAATATATGTATATCCTGCAATTACAATAAACTGGTAGGAATATAATTTAGATTTACATCCACAGACTTTGAGGGTGTATCTCTAGTATAACTCTTCTCCATCAGTGAAACAGTACTATTACTTCATCTAAACACCTTCCAGCCAGGAATTGCACAAAATTATCAACTAGTGAAGAGCATATTCAACCACTGAAGGACAAGATCTTACAGAGATGTGATGGGCAGAATGACCATTTTGTCTAGAGCAGGGGTCCTCAAACTTTTTAAACAGAGGGCCAGGTCACAGTCCCTCAAACTGTTGGAGGGTCGGATTATAATTTGAACTCCCCCCCAAATAAAACATGAATGAATTCCTATGCACACTGCATGTATCTTACTTGTAGTGCAAAAAAAAAAAAACCTACTTAAAAACAATACAATAATTAAAATGGAGAACAATGTTAACAAATATAAACTTACTAGTATTTCAATGGGAAGTGTGGACCTGCTTTTGGCTAATGAGATAGGGTTGTTGTTGTTGTTGTTGTTGTTATTGTTGTGTGTTTTCAAGTTGTTTCAGACTTAGATTGACACTGAGCAAGGGCCAGGTAAATGACCTTGGAAGGTTGTATCTGGCCCTCGGGCCTTAGTTTGAGGACCCCTGGTCTAGAGGGTCATTAGTCCCCTTCTCTGGCATATATGTTTACAGAAATGGCCAACACTTAAGAAAGCTTATGTCATGTCTGTACATCTTTTGATCCATCCCAGCTATTTACTTCTCCCTGGAACACCTGTTTTTTGTCATCCCAAGTGAGAATCAAAACAGTTGGTTTATCAATGAGCACCTACTGAGCAACCATAATAAGGGGCAGTGTTTAGCTGGAAAAATCACAAGTTCTGGAAGCCCTTTTCTATTTAAAAACCTATTTGGAGTATTTAATTATATTACTAATCAAAATTACAATATCTTATCCAGTCTAACAAACAGTTCAAACTATGCACCAGTGCTGTTTTGGGCATTCCACAAGTCCTGATTTAAAGTCTGTATGGGAAAGAAGTGTGAAAGTAGAACAATATTGCAGTATGTGTGGAAACAATTACATCATCCCAACAAAAATACATTGTGGTTTGACTGCTGGGGAAATGGATTTCCACTTCTCTCATGTTGTGAATTTACTTTCCAGCTTCTTTCCAGCCTGCCAGATGCTCTGGAAAACAAAACAATTTCTTCCTTTTGGTCTCTGTGGGTCACACATATGGGTTATTCTGTGTCTATGCAAAGAGCATCAGAAACTTCTAGAGCTGCATTTTGGTGATAACTCTGCCCCATCACCCTCATGGGTATAAGATGTGTGCTCCCACTAAGTAGAAAATGAAGCCCTGGTATTCAGGGAAACTTTCCTCTCAGCCAAATAATCTATATAAATAAAAATGTAATGTTCGTTTGTGGGATTAACATAACTCAAAAACCACTGGACGAATTGACACCAAATTTGGACAGAATACACTTCTCAGGCCAACGAGTGACCATCACTCATAAAAACACTGGAAAACACAGCAGAAGGGACTTAAAAAGCCAAAAAAGCAAAGAGATGCTACAGGGCATACACAAAAAGACCTCCCCCCCCCCCCCCCCCCCGCAGCAAACAAAACACACAACATCATATCCACACCATCTTCCAGACTACAGCTCCCAGCATCCTCTAGACCAGGCCTTTTAGGAGAAGAGGATGATCCAAATGCACTGCTTCCAAGATGCAAGCTTTCTTCTCCTTGGATTTCTTTGAGAGCATCCCAATTCCTGCATATTTCCAATTTCCTATTCCTGGACTACAACTTCCAGTAATCCTCTAGATAAATAGATTAGATAGAGATAGATAGATAGATAGATAGATAGATAGATAGATAGATAGATAGATAGATAGATAGATCAATGGATCAGGAGGACTGATGGGAGTTGAGGTCCAAGAATAGGTAGAGAAGGAAGAATGGAGAGAAAGAGGAAGGGAAAGAAAAGGGAGGGGAAGAAGGGAAGAGGAAGAGAAGGAAGGAAGGAAGGAAGGAAGGAGAGAAGGAGAGAGAGAAAGAAAGGAGGAGAGAAAGAGAAAGGTTGGTCACAGCAACGCATCCCAGGTACAGCTAGTGCTGAAATAAATGTATGTGCCATTACGTGTCGTTAGCTGTCAGTCCTTACATGCTTCACCATTCTCAGTAAGTTAGCTATGCTTGTTATTTTCTCATATGTGTGAGTCAGAGATGACAAATAAGAACATCTGTATATTCCCCTCATCATACTACCTCTTTACTCCAGGCACCCCACTGGTAGACTTGGAACTGAATTATGGCAGAAATACATGCAAGTGAGGAGGTAGAGTTATTACCAAAACATGGCACTAGAAGCTTCCAAGGTTGTCAGTGTAGGTCCAAAATGATCCATATGTGTGAGTGCACAGATGACCACTAAAAAAACCACAGTTACAGGGAAGCAACCTGTTATTTTCCAAATTGTTGCCTGCTGCTGTATCACATCTTTTTACAATGACGAGTGCAGTGTTGTGACTCAGACACTCAACCATTTACATGTTCAAATCTTGTCTCTGCCATGAACTCTTCAATTTTCAATTTTCTCTCAAACCTGCTACATGTACCTGCAATATCATCATCATCATCATCATTTAATAACTTATTAATCGCCCTCCATCCGAGAATGCTCCAGGCGATTTACAGCTAAATTACAAAAGATAAAATACATACATACAAAAATTAAAAATTAACAGAGATTGAATGCTCTAGTAAAAAGCCAGGTCTTAAGTGCTAGAGTAAAAGGCCCTAAGTCATGCATGGCTCTCATGTAGGGTGGCAAGGAATTCCACAAGGCAGGGGCAGAAATAGAAAAAGCCCTGCATCTGGTCCTTTCCAAGTGCACTTCTCTAGGACCCGGTATATGGAGTAAGTCACGTTGGGCTGGTCGTTGCGACCTCGATGATGGGAGAAGGAGAGGCGGTCCCTAATATCAAGAATAATCATAATTGACTTACCTTAAAGGGATGTGGTTAAGTGTCGAGTTCTGTGAATACTTGTAAGCACTATACAAGTTAAAAATTAAAATATCTGTTGCCTGAATTAATTGGATTCAGTGTTTTAGCCATTGGTTTGGGACCTGCCTACCTGCGTGACTGCATCTCCGTATACAAACCCACACGATCTCTCCGATCATCTGGAGAGGCCCTGCTCACGATCCCACCTGCGTCGCAAGCGCGATTGGTGGGGATGAGGGACAGGGCCTTCTCTGTGGTGCCCCCCCCCCCCCCGACTCTGGAACTCTCTCCCCAAGGACATCAGACAAGCCCCAACGTTGGCAGTCTTTAGGAAGAGCTTGAAGACATGGCTGTTCTAGTGTGCCTTCCCAGAATAGGAATCTCCTAGCATCATGTCCCAAATGCACTTTATTAGAGATTTAAGATTGTCTTCACACCGCACTTATCTCCAAAAACCCACCCATTTCACCTGTCATTTCCAGCATTTTTTTATTTTTTATTCATTACATTTGGCCCGGCCTCAGTTTTTAAATGTGCCGTGGTGTTATTATCTAATGTTTATTGCTATTGTTTTCATTGTTTTGCTTTATGAGTATTTATTGTTGTATTGCTATGCTGTTGTTTTATTGATGTGTTGGGCCTTGGCCTCTTGTAAGCCGCACCGAGTCCTTCGGGAGATGTTAAGGTAAAGGTAAAGGTAGTCCCCTGACATTAAGTCCAGTCATGTCTGACTCTGGGGTGTGTGCTCATCTCCATTTCTAAGCCGAAGAGCCAGCGTTGTCCGTAGACACCTCCAAGGTCATGTGGCTGGCATGACTGCATGGAGCGCCGTTACCTTCCCGCCGGAGCGGTACCTATTGATCTACTCACATTGCATGTTTTCGAACTGCTAGGTTGGCAGAAGCTAGGGCTGACAGCGGAAGCTCATGCCGCTCCTCGGAATCGAACCTGCGACCTTTCGATCAACAAGCTCAGCAGCTCAGTGCTTTAACCCACTGCGCCACCGGGGATGTTAGCGGGGTATAAATAAAGGTTAGTAATAATAATAATTACGGCAAGGCTGCATCCTCTCACCCAACCTTTTTAACTTGTATGCAGAACACATCATGCGATGTGCGGGGCTGGATGAATGCAAAGCTGGGGTGAAAATTGCTGGAAGAAACATTAACAACCTCAGATATGCAGATGACACCATCCTGATGGCCAAACGCGAGGAGGAGCTGAGGAGCCTTCTAATCAAGGTGAAAGAAGAAAGCGCAAAAGCCGGGTTGCAGCTAAACGTCAAAAAAACCAAGATTATGGCAACAAGAATGATTGACAACTGGAAAATAGAGGGAGAAACCGTGGAGGCCGTGACAGACTTTGTATTTCTAGGTGCAAAGATGACTGCAGATGCAGACTGTGGCCAGGAAATCAGAAGACGCTTACTTCTTGGGAGGAGAGCAATGTCCAGTCTCGATAAAATAGTAAAGAGTAGAGACATCAGACTGGCAACAAAGATCCGCCTAGTCAAAGCCATGGTATTCCCTGTAGTCACCTACGGATGTGAGAGCTGGACCTTAGGGAAGGCTGAGCGAAGGAAGATCGATGCTTTTGAGCTGTGGTGTTGGAGGAAAGTGCTGAGAGTGCCTTGGACTGCGAGAAGATCCAACCAGTCCATCCTCCAGGAAATAAAACCCGACAGCTCACTGGAGGGAAAGATACTAGAGACAAAGTTGAAGTACTTTGGCCACATCATGAGGAGACAGGAAAGCCTAGAGAAGACAATTATGTTGGGGAAAGTGGAAGGCAAAAGGAAGAGGGGCCGACCAAGGGCAAGATGGATGGATGGCATCCTTGAAGTGACTGGACTGACCTTGAGGGAGCTGTGGGTGGTAACGGCCGACAGGGAGCTCTGGCGTGGGCTGGTCCATGAGGTCACAAAGAGTCGGAGACGACTGAACGAATGAACAACAACAACAACAACAACAATAATAATAATAATAGTAATGTGATGCTCAATTAATTGATTTGATTTGGAAATAATATGTATCTCATCAATTAACTGAGTATCACATCAATTAGTTGGTTAGGATGAAAATCAATGACTAAAATACTGTATCCAATTAATTGGAGTCAACTGAACTTACAACAAGTAAACATGAGGAATACAGGCCAAATGATACACCTTCGTTATCAATACATAAAACTAAGACATAGGACAAAGCATGATTTTTTTTTCCAGATAGCCCTAAGAAGTTACCCTCAAAAGATATACAGCTACTAAGTAGAAATACAATTTAAGATGAGATAAAGCAGATTCTGGGACCACTCTTATCCATGGGATTTCCTCCAGCTTCATCTATTGCATTGTCAAAACTCAAACAGATGGAGCAGAAGGAGTGCATTCAGTTCTGAAACCGAAGCCAGAACAACAACAAAAAGATCCAGGCAATCTGGTCTGTTCCTTGGAAGGAGAATTTACATATAGTGTAATTGTCAGTCCCGTTTAAAGAAAAATGATAATTGCTTTCTTTTAAAGAAAAATGGAAATGGAATCAGTGGTCATCTAAACCTTTACAGTAAAGATTTTTTTAAATTAATATTTTTGGAGGAGGCAGAGAGAGACTCAATAGAGTCTGATTTCCAACATTAAAATGTGTCAAATATGTATTCCAAATGGAAATATGTTGGATTCAGACTGATACTTGGAATTTGTTTAGAAGACAAAAAATGAAGTTCTTGCTATAATAATGTTCCACACTTAATAAAATCATAATTGCATACCATTATAGGATATCTTTCTTGGCACTACATGTGCAACATGAAGAAATCAAATTAAGAAATGGAAGATATTCTTACTTCAGAATACAATTGAAAGTTGCTCTTAAAAAATTCTCCCATGTTATTCTTGCCCAGGTTGGTCAATAGTCACCATGTAAGAGGTGCGGTTTTACTATAGATTTCAAAGAAGCTATACAAAATGCCAAACTATTTTCCCTAACAGATCCAAATGCCTAGCTAATTCTATTAAAATATACTTTGAAATACAGAATGGTGTGCTACATTAAAAAGTAAAGGTAAAGGGTTCCCCTTGACATTAAGTCTAGTCGAGTCCAGCTCTGTTAGGTGGTTTGTTGGTGTTTAATTGTTTAGTTGCTTCTGACTCTTCATGACCTCATGGACCAGCCCACGCCAGAGCTCCCTGATGGCCATCACCACACCCACCTCCTTCAAGGTCAAGCCAGTCACTTCAAGGATAATATCCATCCATCTTGCCCTTGGTCGGCCCCTCTTCCTTCCATTTCCCCCAGGATCATTGCCTTCGCCAAGCTTTCCTGTCTTCTCATTTCTGTAAAAAGTCTTGGTGTCTTATTGGACCCTCTGCTCACAATGGAGGCCCAGGTCTCTGCTGTGAGCAGATCTGCGTTTTTCCACATACGTCAGGCTAGGCGACTGGCTCCCTTCCTATCTAGGAACGACCTGGCTACGGTGATCTAGGCGACGGTCATCTCGAGGCTTGACTACTGTAACGCCCTCTACATTGGCCTTCCTTTGTCGGTGATCCAGAAACTGAAGCTGGTGCAAAATGCGGCAGCTCGTCTTCTCGCCGGGGTGTCGGCGAGGTGTCGTATCACCCCAATTCTACAACAGCTGCACTGGCTTCCGATTGAGCACCGGATTACTATCAAGGTGCTGGTACTAACCTTTAAGGCCTTATATGGTCTGCGGCCGGCGTACCTGAGGACCCGCTTATCCCCCTACCAACCCCAGAGATTACTTCGGTCCAAAGACCAAAATTTGCTTGAAGTCCCCAACATCCGGACTTATCATCTGTCCTATACTAGGCAGAGAGCCTTCTCGATTGTGGCCCCTTATTTATGGAATGCCTTGCCACTTGAAACCCGAACCATCCGAGAGCAACTTACTTTTCGGAAAGCCTGTAAAACCTTTCTTTTCCGACAAGCTTTCGATGGGTGAATAACTCGGGACTATGTCTGTTCTTGTTTTTATTGTATTTTAAAGTTAATAGTATTGTTTTAATCTACTGCTGTAAACCGCCCCCAGCCAAATTGGGAGTGGCGGTATACAAGTCAAATAAATAAATAAATAAATATAAATATTAGTTCTGTGCATAGTAGATCAATTGAATTCAATAGTTTCTGTGCTCGGTATTTCAGAATAAATTTGCACTAATGGTTTGCGAATGTGCCCATCTAACTGAAACTGGATTGCTCATTTTCAAAAATCTATTAAATAGGGTCATTATTACTTACCCATAATATTCTATAACAGGTTGACAGCCCTGTTGATTATACAGAACCAGGAGAGGAGCTAGATTTTATATTAGTGCTGGTTCCATTGGACTTTACCCTCCAGGTACTTCTGCGGCCAATGGCATTACTGTTGGGTGTAGGTTGGTCACTTGTGACCTCTTCATGGGACTACTACGCGTTCACTTCGTTCATCCGGAAAGGCCCTGCTCGCGATCCCACCTGCGTTGCAGACGCGTTTGGTGGGGACGAGGGACAGGGCCTTCTCTGTGGTTGTCCCCCGACTTTGGAACACCCTCCCCAAAGACATTAGACTAGCACCCACATGGCAGTCTTTAGGAAGAACTTGAAGACTTGGTTATTCCAATGTGCCTTCCCAGAATAGGATAATCTCCAGCACTCTGTCCCAGAAACACTTTATTAGAGTTTAATACTCTCTGCACATTGCACTTGCCCAGAACTCCAACATACCACCTCACACACCCAGCACTTTTAACCTGTACCCATCATTGGCCCGGCCCTGATTTTATTGTGTAATAGTGTAATGTTTTGTTGTGTTATTGCTTATGTTTTAATTTGCTTGCATTGTTATTGTTTGTTGTTGTTGTGTTGAGGCCTTGGCCTTTGTAAGCGGCATCGAGTCCTTCGGAAGATGCTAGCGGGGTACAAATAAAGTTTAATAATAATAATAATAATAATAATAATAATAATAATAATAATAATTTAATAAATAATACTACTGAATGTGGATGAAGAGAATGACAGGTTTCATTGCAACTAAATGCGGCTACTTTATAGATTCACTATTGAGTGCCAGCACAGAAATTATTCTTGAGGGGAGAGGGAATGCTGTGGATAAATTGAAATGTGATGACATTCTCTAGGGAGGAGGAATAAATTCCTTGACATTCAAGGGAATTGTATCAGGTACCTCTACTGTAAGATTAAAAGCAGGGGGCAATTGAAAGTGATCTTCAGTGACTTGTGACTCAGTATCACAGTAGCTCAGGGTAGTAGTTCACCGTTATGTATTCCTTGGAGAGGGAAATGAGTAGTGCCGTGCCACAAAGAATGTACATAGCTAAGAGCAGACGAGAGAGAACTCTGAGTTGCCAAATGTCACATTGGGGTATAGAAAGGCTGTGGAGGCAATAGTATGTCAGTCCTTCCTGGGCCAGGTAGGAAGGAAAGTGGGCAAAAGTAGCTTTTGTCCCACATTTTTTTGAAGATGAACTGAGCATTACATGATTTTTTCTCTCCATCTAATTTATTTATTTATTTATTTATTTATTTATTTACTTTGCTTATATACCGCTGTTCTCAGCCCGAAGGCGACTCACAGCGGTGTACAACATAGAAAAACAGGGTTCAAAATTCAAGGCACAATCTAAAACAATCCACAATCCAGCATTAACAACAACATTATCATCAAAAGCATCATCAATTACTACAAAAGCCATTTCACATCGTCTCATCGTCCAAACCACAATCCAGTATCATTTTCCGTTGTTCCATTCCTATCGTCCTTAGCAATCATTGCACTTCTTGTTCGAATGCCTTCTTGAACAGCCAAGTTTTTAATTTTCTGTGGAAGACCATCAGGGAAGGTGCCAGTCTGATGTCCACGGGAAGGGTGTTCCACAGCCGAGGAGCCACCACCGAGAAGGCCCTATCTCTCGTCCCCGCCAGCCGTGCCTGTGAGGCAGGCGGGATTGAGAGCAGGGCCTCCCCGGAAGATCTCAAAGTCCTGGTGGGCTCATAGACCAAGATGCGGTCAGTTAGGTATCTTGGGCCGGAACTGTTTAGGGCTTTATAGGCCAATGCCAGCACCTTGAATTGAGCCCGGTAGCAAATCGGCAGCCAGTGGAGCTGGTACAACAAGGGGGTTGTGTGCTCCCTGCGTTCCGCTCCTGTTAGTATCATGGCTGCCGCCCGTTGGACTAGTTGAAGCTTCCGGGCAACCCCACGTAGAGAGCGTTGCAGTAGTCTAAACGGGATGTAACCAGAGTGTGGACTACCGTGGCCAAGTCAGACTTCCCAAGGTACGGGCGCAGCTGGCGCACAAGCCTAAGCTGTGCAAATGCTCCCCTGGTCACCGCCGAGATCTAGGGCTCCAAGCTCAGCGATGAATCCAGGATCACACCCAAGCTGCGAACCTGCGCCTTCAAGGGGAGTGCGACCCCGTCCAGCACAGGCTGTAACCCTATACCCTGTTCGGCCTTGCGACTGACCAGGAGTACCTCTGTCTTGTCTGGATTCAATTTCAATTTGTTCGCCCTCATCCAGATCGTTACAGCGGCGAGGCACCGGTTCAGGACCTCGACAGCCTCCTTAGTAGCAGGTGGAAAGGAGTGACAGAGTTGGACATCATCTGCGTACAGATGACACCGTACCCCGAAAGCTGCAAGGAATGTGTCCTGAAAAGCATCTGATTTTAAAAATTGATACCCACTTTTTTGTATAGATGTAGTAGCTTAAAATAAACAAAGCAGTTCTTTGTTTCTCTAGTTTTATCACTTAGAGAAGAAGTCATTGTGCTCATCTTTGCATCTAACAGAGAAGTACTGTACAGAGAAAACAAATACTCTCTTCAGACAGTTTGGATCCTGCTTTTTTAAAACCCATTTGTTATTCTTCTTGTTATAATTTTTTGATTTGAATCCATTATTACCTAGCAAGCTTTGAATGCATATTGACAGGGGGAATAATAGGAGCACCATTTACAATTATGCCTCAGGTAGCCAAATGGTTAAGTGGGTTGTTGTAGGTTTTTCCGGGCTATATGGCCATGTTCTGGAGGCAATTTTTCTTCTGACGTATCGCCTGCATCTATGGCAAGCATCCTCAGAGGTAGTGAGGACCTCACTACCTCTGAGGATGCTTGCCATAGATGCAGGCGAAACGTCAGGAGAAAAATTGCCTTCAGAACATGGCCATATAGCCCGGAAAAACTTACAACAACCCAGTGATCCCGGCCATGAAAGCCTTCGACAATACATCGAATGGTTAAGGCCACAATACTGATTTCGTGAGACAATGAATTCTGTGCACAGAACTGGAAATTGTTTGTAGATGCCTTTATGTTGTAGAACATGTTCTTCATGTTGTTCATGTTCAAAAAACTGGGCAACTTGGAAGGTGCTGAACAGACTGCAAGATGCAGAGACAACCTTAAGAAATGGGGCTACAAAGTGGAATCCACAGCATACGAGTGTGGAGAAGAGCAAACCACAGACCACCTACTGCTATGCAACCTGAGCCTTGCCACATGCACAATGGAGGACCTTCTTGCAGCAACATCAGAGGCACTCCAAGTGGCCAGCTACTGGTCAAAGGACATTTAATAATTTAATAATAATTGTGTTTTGTTTGTTTGTTTTTAATGCCATCCAGCCTCTGTTTAAAAGCTTCCAAAGAAGAAGCCTCCACCACACTCTGGGGCAGAGAGTTCCACTGCTGAACAGTTCTCACAGTCAGGAAGTTCTTCCTCATGTTCAGATGGAATCTCCTTTCTTGTCATTTGAAGCCATTGTTCCGCGTCCTAGTCTCCAGGGCAGCAGAAAACAATCTTGCTCCCTCCTCCCTATGACTTCCTCTCACATATTTATACATGGCTATCATTATTTATTTACTTTACTTTACTTCTATACCGCTGTTCTCAGCCCAGAGGCGACTCACAGCGGTTCACAACACACAAGAAACAGCAAAATTCAATGCACCAATATAAAAAAACAGTTAACAACCTAATCTAATACACAATTGGTACACAATTACTATAATAACCATTCACTAGCGTCTCATCACTAAAAAACATGATCCAGATTCGTCATCCATTGTTCCATTCCTATGTCATTACCATTCATTGCATTAATTATCATGTCTCCTCTCAGCCTTCTCTTCTGCAGGCTAAACATGCCCAGCTCTTTAAGCCGTTCCTCATAGGGCTTGTTCTCCATTTTAGTCTCCCTTTACAAAAAGATGCTACTCTTGTGGGGAGTCAAAAGGGCACTTATTTGCATGCCTCCTGTTCTAAGAGAGCATCCTTTTAAAATTCCAAGAATGTCGGCTTCTTGAATTATGTGGCAGGAAACAATGAAGTGAGGAAGGCAACCACCGTGGGAATATGAGGGCCAAAAGGGCTTCAATTTCTACCAAGGATGGGGCCAGGAAGGAAGTAGGGACCCCGCGTTGAAAGGCATGTTTGCCAACATCTCCGTATATGAACCCACACAATGACTCCGATCATCTGGAGAGGCCCTGCTCACGATCCCACCTGCGTCGCAAGCACGATTGGTGGGGATGAGGGACAGGGCCTTCTCTGTGGTGGCCCCCCAACTCTGGAACTCTCTCCCCAAGGATATCAGACAAGCCCCAACATTGGCAGTCTTTAGGAAGAGCTTGAAGACGTGGTTGTTCCAGTGTGCCTTCCCAGAATAGGAAACTCCAAGCATCATGTCCCAATTGCACTTTACTAGAGATTAAGATTGTCTGCACACCGTACTTATCTCCAAAAACCTATCCATCTCAACTGTCATGTTCAGCATTTTAAAATTTTAATTTTAAATGTGTCATGGTGTTATTGTCTAATGTTTATTGCTATTGTTTTAATGTTTATTGCTTTGTTTTATGAGTTTATTTATTGTTGTATTTGTTATGCTATTGTTTTATTGATGTGTTGGGCCTTGGCCTCTTGTAAGCCGCACTGAGTCCTTCGGGAGATGTTAGCGGGGTATAAATAAAGGTTTATTATTATTATTATTATTATTAACAACCTCAGAGGATTTCGCTCTCTCTTTAGAGGAAGCTCGGCAGCCAACGCAAAAGTATGCACTCAAACTTGCATTGTGAAGCATTTTACCCCACTCACACTTAAAACCAACCACACAAAGGCCCAGGGAATCAAAATAATAACAATAGAACAAAACATATGATGCCTGAGATTCCTGTGAATGTAAAAGTGACGTTGTCAGCCCCCTCAAATAGAACTCCGGACCAAAAATAGTTTTGTCTAAATGTGGAAAGGGTGTAAATATAGTCGTCGGTTTCAGTTTACTACTCAAAGTTACAGCCCCTTATTATAGAGCTTGTGCGTCAGAGGAGAGAGAGAGAGAAAGGGAAGATAATGCACTAGGCAATTAGGCGCTTTCAATGAGAAGTAAATTAATTTTCCCCTCTGTCTTGTGACGAGTGTTTAAAAGGGGGACAAGGCATGAAATCCCATTGAAAGGCAGATGACAGCATGGGGTAATAATGCTTGGAGGAGGAGGAGGAGGAGGAGGAGGAGGAGAACAAGGGACAGAGGCAGCTTTTGAGGCCAAGGAATTTGATCGCAGACGCAGGCAGTGTAAGGAAAGCCTGGGAAACACCTTTTGCGCAGGGAAGTGACTGTAAATGAAAAGAAGGGATATGTTTGGCTGCCTCTTCAGGTGAACCTGTTCCAGACATGACAAGGACACCTGGCATCAGCAGCAGTGCAAGGGCAGGACTTGCCCAGTATATAGGATCCAATCGCTGCCACTTTGGTAGCAAAGCAACAGGTTCCTCCACTTGCACACAGCAGACCTGCCTTGCTACATTTTAAAATAAAATAAAATAATCACTACCACCTACCAAAGGGATCTCTTAGAACAGAGGACCCCAAACTAAGGCTGGATGCAGCCTTCCGAGGGCTTTTACCTGGCCTGCACTTTAAACCAGGTGTGCCGTCGTGCTTGGGGGCTATTAGTCTTAATGAAGGAGGGATGGACGTGGCACCTTTTCCCCAAGGGATTCCTTCTTGCCCTCCTATAGGAAACTGGAACTCCCAAAACCCCAAAACACTGTAAATAGCTCAAGATAAGTTTTATTTATCACAAAGTCATTTCTTTAAAGCAATGAGCGGGAAAACTTTAGAGGGGTGAAGGAAAACATACATTACAGTCAGAGGCGGCCCTAGGTAATTTTCAATGGTAAGCAAATAGTATTTTGCCCCCCCCCCCCAACCATTGATATATATTTTCTGTTTGTTGTGGGAGTTCTGTGTGCCATATTTGGTTCAATTCCATCATTGGTGGAGTTCAGAATGCTCTTTGATTGTAGGTGAACTATACATCCCAGTAACTACACTTGCCGCACTTGCTCCCTTGCCTGGCCCGCTTTGGCTCCAGAGGCGTGCTTGAAGACCCCGGCGTGTGCGCCAAAAGTCACCTCTTCTCCTGACTTTCTCCTCAGCCATTGGGACCAAGAGAGAGAGAGAGAGGTGGAGATGCCCACCTTTCCTGAAGGTAGGCGCAAAAACAAAGGAGGGAGCAGAGGTGGGAGATACCTCCAGCCGGAGGGGCTCTCTCTCTCTCTCTCTCTTGGTCCCAATGGCTGAAGAGAAAGTCAGGAGAAGAGGCGACTTTTGGTGCGCACGCTGGGGTCTTCAGACACGCCTCCGCACCCGAAGCAGGTCAGGCATGGCGGCTCCACCCCTTGGCCCACCCGCGGATTGGGGAGAGGAGAGGAGGCGGGTGGAGCGCCGGGGGACCAGGAAAGGGAGCTGGTCATGGGGAAAGGATGGAACACGGAGAACTATTGAGCACCGCCTCTGCTTGCGCACCTTGTGGCCGGGTGGAGCAGGAATGAGAGGGGCTAGGTGAGGCTCAAGGGCCCGGCCCCTTTGGGAAGAGGATCGCCTGGCAGCGAGGCAAGAAAGCCGAGGCTCCCCCTGGACTGCTAGGGCTGTTGTGAGCTGAGGGGGCGCTCCTCAAGTGGCAGTCGAGGGGCATTTACAGAGGCGCCCCTGCGCCCCTGGCAAAAAAAAGTGTTTTGCGACCGCTTACTTCGCGTAATGGACGAGCCGCCCCTGATTACAGTCTAAATTAGTCCAGGGTCCAAGGGGTTTGATGCTGAGAAGCCTCACCAAGTTTCCTCTTTCCTCAATGGCTGTGAATACCGGAGCAAACCACAACCCCAGTTCAGATGGCCTATGTTTTGAAGATTCAGGATCTTCCTTTGGTGCCAAAAGAACCGGCTTGAAGGCGCTTGGACCTCCTCAATAATTGTCCAGGATGATCTGGACATAAAGCATGAGTCCCAAGGGTAAAAAACCTCAGAACTGGTGCTAAGAGGTAACTTAAATCAGGGTCCTTTAGAATCAAGTCTCTTACTCACGTACATCTGGTACGAACTCTGATGGCAGAAAGAAGAAGAAAAAGGAAGCTCTCCCCTTTTGCAGGAAGAGGTGGAGCCAAACAGTACTGATTGACAGCTACAAGCAACCAATCCATACAACTATACATAAGCAGGGTAAAAGGGGTCAGGATTAAGCATGATACAACAGTTTAAATATTGCATCTAACAGTTCTAAACATAGGTGCCGCCACTCGTGCCGTCACACCAGGTGTCCACAAACTTTTTAAACAGAGGGCTAGATCACCGTCTCTCAAACTGTTGGAGAGCCGGATTATAATTTGAAAAAAATGAATAAATTCCTGTGCACACTGCATATATCTTATTTGTAGTGCAAAAACACTTAAAATACAATAATTAAAATGAAAAACAATTTTAACAAATATAAACTTATTAGTATTTCAATGGGAATTGTGGTCCTGCTTTTGGCTGATGAGACAGCATTTTGTTGTTGTTGTTGTTGTTGTTGTTGTGTACTTTCAAGTCATTTCAGACTTAGGTTGACTCTGAGCAAGGGCCAGGTAAATGACCTTGGAGGGCCATATCCTGCCCTAGAGCCATAGTTTGAGGACCCCTGCTTTGGACTTAGGGTCGCCGTAAGCCTGAAACAACTTGCAGGTACACAACAACAATCCTAATTAAAAGGCATGGCCCGACTTACCAGGGCAAAGAAGTTGCGGTGCAGGGCGTCCCCCACCGCCATTATGGCCTTAGGGGGGCTTCTTCCTCCCAGAAGCCCCTTCTGATGGCAGGAAGGTTTCCCACCAGCGGGTCAATGGGCCAATGGCCAACTGACCACACCCGCTGCGGGAGAGGCCTGAGGTGGCCTCTCTCTCCTTGTGGGCAGGAGGGAGAGGCCACCTTCATAAGGCTGCCCCAGGCTCCCCAGCAGGTACTGGGCCTGCAACAGCTGAACCATCCAACCCACCCTGCATGCGGGTTATGTTTTCATTGGCAGTTAATTTTTGTTGGTGTTTACCTTGTTATGGTTACCTGTTAACAGTTACTTGTTTGTTTTATGCTCCTTGTCACAACTCCTCGTTGGCATGGGGCATGGGCCCTAGATCTGGTTTGGTATCCCCCCTAGCAGAAAGGGGGGACGCCCGATGGTCCCAGGGGTGCCAAGTTGCGTTTGCCCGGTATTGTGCCGGCGGCACCCTGGCGTGTGCGGGATCGGGCAGTATTGGGCTGCCCAATCGGGATCCAGGACCTATGCTTGGCTGCCAACCCTTGTTCCTGATATCAATAAAAGAGTTGTGGCCACTGTTCATCCCAACATTGTGTGTGAGCATACTTCTTGGGTTGGCTGTGGGAGGTGTATTGCACTTGCACACGCAACTTGACCCTCTCATTCGTCAAAAGAAGGTTCACACTTCCCACTGAAATTCTGATAAGCTTATGTTGTTTAAAAATTTTCTTCATTTTCATCATCTTCATTTTCTTCATCTCATTTTCAGCCACAGACTTTATCCTTGTTTAGCTCCTCCTCCAGCTCACTAGACAATTCCCTTCTCTCGTTGCTTCAGGATTCACTCCCACTGGGCCCCTCCACAAACCTGTTCCTCAGCTCTCCTATTTTGGAGAGCTGACTAACCCCCTCAAATCCTGTCCTTGTCTCACCTGGCCACGGGAGGGGGAGGGGGATCCAGGTTAGGGGAAGCCATCATTGAGGTCGTCTGGGGTAGGAGAAGATGCAATCATTACCATCAACTCAGGGATAAGTGACAAGAGTTCTTGTGACCCTTGTTGGGACTCAGCCTGTGATTGACCCTGACCCTGTGCTTGAACCTGTGAGTGTGTTTCAGTCTCCTGATGTTTCTGTGTCTGTTGTGGGTAATCAGTTGAGGGAAATCGGTTCCCTGTTGCTTCTGATGTGGGGGATGCTGGGACTGACTCTGAGGTGCAAGATGGGCAATGAGTTTCATGCAGACACTGACTGAGAGGTTTTGGTGCAAAGGGCAGATTCTTATGGGAATGTTTCTGTCAGGCCTTGGGAGAAAGGTTTACTCCCTCCATCTGTGAGCTCTCCAGATTCTAGTTTGGAAAACAGTCTGGCACTAAGGTTAATGAGGAGTCAGATAAGCAGAGTCAGCGGCTGGAGATTAGCGAGAATCGGCAAGAGGCCCAATGTTTACGTAGATCTGAAAGAATTTGTCAATTAAAGTCAAAGACTGGGGGAAAACGAAACCAGTTTTTGGGATTTAAGGTTTGCCTGTAGAAAATCTTGTCAAATCAGGCATCGTTTGGAAACCAAGTTCTTGTGTCATGGAAGTCTTGTTCAAGGGATCTTGTTTCTGTGGAGTTTTTTTAGCCTTTTGAATTGTCTTTGCGTCCTGCTTGATTCCTGTCTGGATTAATACTGTCTTGGATTGCCTGTATTTCTTGTGCTTTGAGTTACTACTGTTTATGGACTAATATTTTTTGGAACCTGCTGATTTTCTTATAAGCATTTATTTCTTCTAGCTATTTACTAAACTTTAATAAAAGAAGATTTGATTCTTCACTCTTCATGTGGTGTGTTTTAAGTCAGAGGGCTTCTTCTCGACCTGGCTGGATAGCCAACATGACAGATCCCTCAGGTCGAAGATCCTGTTGCTAAATGCCAGATCTGTTAATAGTAAATCAATGGCCATTCAAGATTTGATCCTGGTTGAAAAAGCAGATCTGGCATGCATTACCAAGACTTGGTTGGATGAACTGGATGGGGTTAATCTCATTCAACTTGAAATTGTATTTGTTACATAAGATTATTTAACTAATGATTTCAAAGTCTGAGAACCTGGGACCTCCTGCATGGAAAAGTTTCTCACTGAAGATATACAACAGCTCATCAATAGCCAACTTGAACATATCTGATCTTGTCACATGGCCCTGGAGGAGCTCCGCTTCATCAAGGGGTGTGCAAAGTGGGGGGGAGGGAGAGCCCCATGTCCTGCATCACCTGGCTCCAGCTGAGAGTGATCAAATGGGGGGGGGGGGGAGGAGCATGGAATGTGTGTGAAATGCACGGCTGCCCCCCATGAATTCTGTGCTGTCGGACGCTGGGCCTGTTCATAAGACTGTAGACAGGACATAAATTCTGTGCGCCCAACGGGACGCTGGGGCTGCCTCAGATTAAAGGCCTTGGATTTCCTTAAAACAGAGTCTCTAGATTGCTTAAAGGTTCAACAAAGTTCTTTATTAATGAAAACAAACAGGTACTTCAAGGCTTTCTTAACAGTCTATTGACTCTCTCTCAATCTTGTCCACAGGGAACAGGCACTATCTTCATAAACTGTATTTTAACAAATGGGGAAATCCTTAACTTCTAATCTGGGCAGTCTGTCTTTACCTCTGTTGGCGTGGAGCCCCTGCAACAGGTACCAACTGCTTCTGGCTTCCGCGAGTGACCCTTACCAAGCAGAGCTTTGTAGACCTCTAGGGGAAAAGGGGTTCAGGTTTCAGTGATGGCTGACTGAAGTCCCTCCGCAAAGGAGCTGTAAGGCTGTATGATCCTCGGCCTTTTCTCCCCGGCCAAGCTGTATAACTCCCTCGCCAAGCCGTAGACTGTATATCTCCCCGGCCAAGCTGTAGAAGACAAAGCTTTCTACAGGAGTTCTTGGTATTATGTCCTGCATGAAAGGCTTCTCTGTGTGGACTGAACCCAAACTGGCTTCTATTCCCTCCAAAACCCAAAAAAGGAGCGGGACCAGGGAACCTAACTATAATTGACAGGTGGCTTGCCCTATGATTGCAGCCAAAAGAAGCCACCTATCTGCAGAGTCCCTGAAACTTAGGACTACAAACAAATATTCAATGCAAAGCAAACAAAATTGGAGCTCCTGGTACAGCTGTACCTGCACAGATTCCAATGGCAACACATGAGCCCTCCCATGTTGCCCTTGCAGCGGCATGCGACGATTCCACCCTCCTTCACCCACTGAACCATGGGAGCTCAATGAGTGACCTGGGCTAAACTGGCACATGCTGCCGTGTGAAGAGGTCCATAGTGTTTCCCAAAGCAGATTACTGTTTTCCTGTATAAACCAATTAAGTATTTCTGCTGTTTTTACTATAAATGTATTTGGAAGTGCTATTGACTATCCTGTGACCAAGGAATGCTATGGCCAATGCTCCTAGCTGCAATGGCATGAGTTTGAATCAAACCAGTACAATGCCTCCAACTCCATAACCCTAAAACCAAGGAACTTCCATTCTGCTTGCCTGCCCTTCTGTATAAGTAGACACTATTTGAATTCAGCAACAAAACTCAGGAAAACTGAGTCACTTTTCTTGGGAAATTTCTGTTAATCCATCTAATTAGACATTTCATCAGAGCTGCCAAGCTTAAAAGGCCACTGAAACATTTGGCAATTCCGAGTGGTGAACAGGGTTTCCATTTGTATTACTGAATTCTCTTGCCAACTGTGTTTGCACTCAGGAGAATGTTTTCTTGCGATGCATTGACGTTACGCAGTTTTTGTTCAGTTGCCTAAAATAAATATTAATGGGTCACTAGGAGATTCTTTATTAGGATCACATTTATTTATATATTTTCCCAGAACTTACTTTTAGTCACAAGATGTACCCTTTCTTCTGTTAACAATTTCATTCTGTATTTCTCTCTCATGCTATATTTGTCAGTCTTATATGCAAGGAATGAGTAATATTCCTGCATGACTGTTGTTATATAATTTGTGCCAATTTTTCTTTCTATACATTTTTCAAATCTATTACCTCTCCCTCTACTTTATGTCCTATAATTTTTTTAAAAAATGTCTATATAAAGAATTTTTTGTCAGAGGAGTGTCTTATTTGTTGGTATGGTCCTTTGAGCTCAGTTTGACTTATGGCAACTCTGTTGTTGCTGCTAACAAGTCAATTTCAATTTATGGCGACGCTTTGGACAAAAGACCTTCAAGCCATCTTGTTATCAGCAGTCTTGCTTAGTCTTGCAAATTCAGGCCATGGCTTCTTAATTGAGTCTATCTATATACTAATGTGGTCTTCCTCTTTGCCTATTGCCATCTACCTTGCCAAGAATCCATATCGTTTCAGTGATCCTGTCTCTCGTCCCCGCCAGGCGCGCCTGTAATGCAGGCGGGACTGAGAGCAGGGCCTCCCCAGAAGATCTTAGTGTCCTAGTCGGTTCATAGGAGGAGATGCATTCGGAGAGGTAAGTAGGGCCAGAACCGTTTAGGGCTATATAGGCTAACGCCAGCACTTTGAATTGTGCCCGGTAGCAAACTGGCAGCCAGTGGAGCTGGCGCAACAGAGGAGTTGAATGCTCCCTGAGAGCCGCTCCTGTTAGCAACCTGGCTGCCAAACACTGGACCATTTGAAGCTTCTGAGCAGTCTTCAAAGGCAACCCCACGTAGAGAGCGTTGTAGTAGTCTATACGGGATGTAACCAGAGTGTGGACTACCGTGGCCAAGTCAGACTTCCCAAGGTACGGGCGCAGCTGGCGCACAAGTTTTAACTGTGCAAATGCTCCCCTGGTCACCGCCGAAAGCTGGGGTTCCAGGCTCAGGGATGAGTCCAGGATCACACCCAAGCTGCGAACCTGTATCTTCAGGGGGAGTGCAACCCCATCCAACACAAGCTGTAACCCTATGCCCTCTTCGGCCTTGCGACTGACCAGGAGTACCTCTGTCTTGTCTGGATTCAATTTCAATTTGTTTGCCCTCATCCAGACCGTCACAGCGGCCAAGCACCGGTTCAGGGCCTGAACAGCCTCCTTAGTAGCAGGTGGAAAGGAGTGACAGAGTTGGACATCATCTGCGTACAGATGACACCGCACCCCGAAACTCCGGATGATCCCCCCCAGCGGCTTCATGTAGATGTTAAACAACATAGGGGACAGTATTGATCCCTGTGGAACCCCACAAGACAATGGTTGTGGGGCAGAACAGGTGTCCCCTAACAACACCTTCTGAGATCGACCCTCTAGGAAGGACCGGAGCCACTGCAGAACAGTACCTCCAAGGCCCATTCCTGCGAGGCGTCCCAGAACGATACCGTGGTTGACAGTATCGAAGGCTGCTGAGAGGTCCAGCAGAACCAACAGGGACACACTCCCCCTGTCTGGCTCCCGGCATAGATCATCCACTAAGGCGACCAAGACTGTTTCAGTTCCATGTCCCGGCCTGAAGCCAGACTGTGCCGAATCCAGATAATCCGTGTCTTCCAAGAATACCTGGAGTTGTGAAGCCACCACATGTTCCAAGACTTTGCCCAAGAAGGGGAGATTGGAAACTGGCCGATAGTTGATGAATTGAGTGGGGTCCAGTGATGGTTTCTTCAACAGCGGTTTTATTATAGCTTGTTTTATGTTTAAAGTATGACACTTACATTTTATTCTGAAAAGTCTTTCACCTATTTGACTATTCATCAAAATATACATGCTAAACAACTCATCTCTACTAGGACGTCTGGGCTCTCATCCAATTATTATTTGGTATTTTTAATTGAAGTTTGTACCTATTACATTTCCACCCACATGTATATTAATATTTGGCAACTGAGGCAATTATGTGTGCACCTAATAAAGTGGGCTGCAAACTGGAAAGGTTTATGACAATTAAAACATGTTAGCCCTTAAGGGTAGATGGCATGCGAGATCCTGTTGCTTTACTGGAAAATACTAATACAGCAACTCCCTTAAAAATTTTAAAGGTATTCCTTGGTGTAAGCAAAGGAGTTGAAAATAAAAGCAATCCAATATGGCAGATGTGTTCTATCTTTGTCTCCTTGACATAAATCCTTTCTAGATAATCCTTTCTGTAGTTGTCAGCTTGGAATTACTCCATTTAAAAAGACTGGGCTCACCTCATAGGTGCTATTTATTTATCGTGCCAGGAGCAAATCAAACAGTTGTATTGCATTTTAAACAAACAAACAAACAAACAAACAAAACACAAAGTTTGCAAGCTTGGTAGTTGATTAAATGTCCTTTGACCAGTAGCTGGTCACTTGGAGTGCCTCTGGTGTTGCTATGAGAAGGTCCTCCATTGTGCATGTAGCAGGGCTCAGGTTGTATTGCAGCAGATGGTCTGTAGTTTGCTCCTCTCCTCACTCTCATGTTGTGGATTCCACTTTGTAGCCCCATTTCTTAAGGTTGGCTCTGCATCTCGTGGTGCCAGAGCGCAGTCTGTTCAGTGCCTTCCAAGTCACCCAGTTTTCTGTGTGCCCAGGAGGGAGTCTTTCATTTGGTATCAGCCATTGATTGAGGTTCTGGGTTTGAGCCTGCCACTTTTGGGCTCTTGCTTGCTGAGGTGTTCCAGCAAGTGACTCTGTAGATCTTAGAAACTATTTTTTGAACTATTTCAGAAGAAGGGGCCAGTCTAGATGTCCCTTGATGGGGTCTGTACTATGATTTTTGTCCTTCACCAATTTAACACAGTTTGTGCCATGCAAACAAAGTTTCTGGAGTAGAACAACTACTTTCAAAGTAAAGACCACCCAATGAAACGGGAAATAACCCTTTCAAACCAGGAACAGATTTTCTTTAGTATTAAAAAATGTTTTTATAAAAACTTTGAAAATTCACCAAAAATCCATAAATAAGTTAAAGGTGAACTAACAGTGGTCCAAGTGTTTTACCACTGTAGCACGTTTCATCAGAATTGGTCTAAAAATGAGGGAGGAAGAATCCCCTGATGTTTCCCCAGTGCCAGTGTTGTTTTTCCCTACTGCACATGCACGTCCACATTAACAAATCGATTCAGAAGTTTCAGAAAGTTTCACACTCTTTTTGAAAAATCCAGAAGTGACTTTAGAACCGAACCACCAGCGCCCTCTACATCCGAAACGGGCTTTGAACCATTTTTTTTAATCAACTAAGCCTAAATATGGCAATCCTACATAAATCTCTATTGTATTCTTATCTATCTGAAACTTGACAAGTCTTCCTCTCTACCCACATTTTTTTTACTCATCTCTCAAATGGAAGTCACATATATCCAACAATGCTATATCCTCTTGGTCAGTTGCAAGGCCGATTGGGGTATAGGGTGACAACTTGTGCTCAACGGGGTTACAATCCTCTTGAAGACACAGGTCCGCATTATGGGGGTCCTCCTGGACTCAGTGCTGGTGTTTGAAGCTAAAGTATTGCCAGTGACCAGGAGGGCTTTGGCACACTTAAAACTTGTGTGCCAG
This sequence comes from Anolis sagrei, assembly GCF_037176765.1. Classification (NCBI taxonomy): domain Eukaryota; kingdom Metazoa; phylum Chordata; class Lepidosauria; order Squamata; family Anolidae; genus Anolis; species Anolis sagrei. The sequence continues at coordinate 61,003,766 of NC_090026.1, forward strand.
CTGCAATCATACCTCGAAAGTCTGACTTGATCATGGTGGTCCATCTCAAATGAATTACTGCAATGGACTCTATGTGGAGCTGTCTTTGAAGTCAGTTCAGAAGCTGCAATTAGTGCAAAGGTCAGCAGCCAAGCTGCCTACTGGGGCAGATTACAGGGTACATACTACCACACCACACCCCCACACCAGGCCCGAAATGTTTCAGATTTTTTTTAAAAACCTGGTTTACTCATGAATTTTAAGTGGTTAACCCAATCACCATGCTGCTAAGTCTATGAGATGCAAAAAATCAAGAGTCCCTCCAGAACTGTAAGCACTATCTCAAGCAAATATTAGCAATTTACTCACACTGTCATTACTTGCAGCAATAGCCGATGTAGTTGTTCTGGTACAGCTGTACCAGGAGCTCCAACTTTATTTGCTTTGTATTAAATGTTTGCTTGCAGTCCTAGGTTTCAGGGACTCTGCAGATAGGTGGCTTCTTTGGTTGCAGTCATAGGGCAAGTCACCTGTCCATCATTGTTAAGTTTTGGTTCCGCCCCTTGCTCAGGGCAATTGGGAAGGGAAGGGAGCCATTTTTAGTTAGTCTCAGCAAGGTAAGCTTATGTATAGGATGTGTGCAAGCTTCCCCTGTACAAAAGCTTCAACCCTTAAGACCTTCCGGGGGAGAAAGGTCTTAAGAGTCTCCAAAGAATTTCCAGGAAAACAGCCCTAAAGACCAAAGAACTCCAGCTGGAGAACATCTACTGCCTTGCTGGTAGGTCCACTCAGCGTTTGAGACACAGTTCGACCCGGTAGCGGAGCCCACATCAGTAAGGGTTAGATTACAGTCAGCCTGGGAGAAGTTAAAAAGGGGATTTTCCTTTAAAGAAGAAGTTATTGAAGACAGTTGCCTGTCCTTCGTGGGCAAGATTAGGAATTCACCAGTTGCCTAAAAGCTTGGAATCATTTGCTTAACTTTACTGAAGACAAGAGAAGTTTCTGTTTGATTGTTCATTAATAAAAGACTTTGTTGTACTTCTCAAGCCATCTAAAGACTGTTTGTGGTGGAAACCTCTGAGAACTTCTCTTTTGGCCCCTTGGCTTCTCGCTGGGCAAAGGTTGCACATCCTGTTCTAAAGACAATTATTTACAGGCCCAGCGCATAACAGAACAGTAGTGAAGCAACCAAGTTGGGGGAGGGGGTTGTTGAATGCTCTCATTAAGGAGGCCAGACTTGGTGGAGGTGGTTGACAAGGGCGGAGCTGCGGGCTATTGAAGGTTGCTCTGCCCCCTGCTGTGCTCTTTGCTTCAACGTGAGCTAGGAGGTAGGTTTCAACCCCCCCCCCCAGCGAAATCTTCAAACCCCCCCCCCCCCCCAAAATTTCAACCCCTCCCGAAAAAATTTTCTGGCTACGGCCCTGCCCCACACCCTTTTGAAGCATTTTCTGCCGGCCTGTTTCTGGGCCCAGTTCAAAGTACAGGTTATCACCTACTAAGCCCTATACTGTTTGGGTCCTGTCTATCTATGTGACCGCATCTCCCCCTATGAACCAGTGCAGACTTTAAGACTGACTGAGGAGGCCCTTCTCATGGTCCAGACATATTACTGTGCAACCAAGACTTCTGGTTAATTATAGAGTAACTCTTTGATTCTATGATTCTATGATTCTAATGCATTGGGACAATAAGTCTCCATGAACCAGAGTCCACTTCATCTGATATTATATGTTGAAATACTCTGAAACTCTAGAAACAAATATGAAAGGTCCCAAACAGAAGCACAACAAATGACAGAAAAATGCATGGTAAAGCCACCATTACAATTGTTTCATGAAAAGGAATGCAATTTTCTCTCTTGCGCAATATATGGGAGGTTAATGCAATCTGATTTTAAGATTACTGAATTGGCTTTTTATTATTGAATTATAATCACTTCAGCAATTATCAAACCAGGTGCTGCTGATTGGAATCAATTATTTGTTCACCTGATCACTATAAAGCTGACAAGGGCTCACGATTGCTACTCGAGTGTGCTTCCACTACTACTGAAGCCTTGTTAAAAAGCATTTATTAGCTTATGATGCTCAAAAAATTCTTCCCTAGAAGACAAGGACAAAAAAAATAATCAAAACTGAGGGTGGAGTGGGGGGGAGATACAAGTTACAGTGCCTAAAAGTGTTGATTGGATAATAAAGTAGCCCTAATGGTGGGATAAGTTTTTTAAAAGTTTTTCACAGAGTTCCTGCATAAAATTTGTTGGAGAGTAATGCAATAAGACAGCATGAGCTGAATCTCGCCAGCTGGGAATTGAATCCCTCTGAGTCCCCCCGGGAAGATTAAGTGGAATACAAATAAACTTTATTTTTTATTTATTTATTTAGGAATTCAAAACCAAATAGGTAGCCAGTGGGATTTTAGTGGAATCTCAGATTCTTAAGATTTCTATCAATTATAATTATGTATTAATTTTTGTTAATTTTAAGAATGATCTATTACTCTAAGCTCCAGGGTTTTTAATGCAATATACGACTATGGAATCCATAGCAGATGATGTGCTTTTGATTAATAAAGAAATAATATAACATTTGTTTAAAGTATATACAAGCTTCTAACATTTGGTCTATTGACATTATATGTATGTATGAGGCCAATGTACCCAAAAATTTCCATCAGTGCCTTGAGGCCATTACTGGATGGTTGCGTGCCAGCAGGTTGAGGGTGAACCCAGCGAAGACGGAGATCCTTTGGCTGGGCCGTCCGGGTGGGAGGGAGATCCAGCTGCCCACCCTGGATGGCGAGACACTACGCCCATCACCTTCTGTAAAAAGTCTTGGTGTCTTATTGGACCCTATGCTCACAATGGAGGCCCAGGTCTCTGCTGTGAGCAGATCTGCGTTTTTCCATCTACGTCAGGCTAGGCGACTGGCTCCCTACCTATCTAGAGACCTGGCTACAGTGATCCAGGCGACGGTCATCTCAAGGCTTGACTACTGTAATGCCCTCTACATTGGCCTTCCTTTGTCAGTGATCCAGAAACTGAAGCTGGTGCAAAATGCGGCGGCTCATCTTCTCGCCGGGGTGCCAGCGAGTTGTCGTATCACCCGAATTCTACAACAGCTGCACTGGCTACCGATTGAGTACAGGATTACTTTCAAGGTGCTGGTACTAACCTTTAAGGCCTTATATGGTCTGGGGCCGGCATACCTGAGGGGCCGCTTATCCCCCTACCAACCCCAGAGATTACTTTGGTCCGAAAACCAAAATTTGCTTGAAGTCCCCAACATTCAAACTTATCATCTGTCCTCTACTAGGCAGAGAGCCTTCTCGGTTATGGCCCCTTATTTATGAAATGCCTTGCCAGTTGAAACCCGATCTATCCGAGACCTACTTGCTTTTTGGAAAGCCTGTAAGACCTTTCTTTTCCGACAAGCTTTCGATGGGTGAATAACTCGGGACTATGTCTGTTCTTGTTTTTATTGTATTTTAAAGTTAATTGTATTGTTTTAATCTACTGCTGTAAACCGCTCCGAGCCAAATTGGGCGTGGTGGTATACAAGTCAAATAAATAAATAAATAAATAAATGTTTTTTGTTGTAGTAGAGTCTCCTGGTACTGTTACTACTAATAGTATGAGTGGTAGAAGAGGGAAAAGGTGTACTCAGGAGTTAATTGAGGAACAGCAAAGGAAGAGGATTCGGGAAATACTTATGTCATCCACTGATGAAGATTCCTTCGAGGATTTCCAGGAAAGTGAAATGAGTGAGGAGGAGGAGGAAGGAGTTTCAGCAGATGTAAGCAGGGGAGTTAAGAGGTCTACTCAAGAGTCAGAATCCGATGAGGAGGGTCAAAGGAAAAAGATCCGGGATATACTTAATGCTCCCACAGAGGAGGAGGATTTCATGGACTTCACTGGGAGTAATGGGCCTGGGAGTGATGAGGAGGAGGATGGGTCATTGGACTGGACCAAGGTTCAAGAGGTTCGAGATATCTGTACTCAACCAACATCTAATGACACATTTGCGGGGGTTTCTGGTGGTGGGGATTGGCAGTCTGGGGATACTGTGGACTCATGGGGAAACCTAAGTCTTGACAAACGATGGAAGAGTTGGAGGGATGGGCGTTGGTGTTCAGCTGTAGAAGCTAAACCAACTGAAAGTGATGATGACGGGGTGGAGGACAGCTCATCATTGAGTGAGGAGTTGTAGATAAAAGGAAGCATCAGAATGTTATAACTTTGCAGTAGGCAAAGTGTTGGTATCGTGCCTTGGGTTTTGTCGCTGCCGCTTTCGTGTTGTGCTTGGGTCCTGGATCTGCAAGTTGCTGTTTGGCTTCGTGTTACCGACCGGCTTGGATTCTCGTAAGTGCGGATTCCCCCTTCCTTGACTTCGGATTGCTTTTGACGATGACAACACTGCCTACGTAGACTTTGGAACCTCGCAAATTTGGACTTGGCTTTCTTCGACTTTGGACTACTTTTGACGACGGCTTTTGCTTCATCGACCTTTCTTTGCTTGCTCTTTATCTACTGCATTATTTTAGGTGATTTTGGACGCTATCCATTTTAATCCGGATTATATCTCTGTTTAATCCGGATTGTATCTCTGTTTAATCCAGATTATTTTCTAAATTGGTTTTTTGAGCTAAAACTTGTTGCTTCTTTTCAGTTCTGACCAGAGGCACTGAAGTACGTGTCTCTGAGTCCTTTGCTTGATTAAATAAACTGTTTCTTTTGGACATATCACTAAGTCTGGCTCTTTAAAGGCTTCTGGGTTCCAACATTTTTGGCCATTAAACTCTCAAGAATTTGGTTAGTTATAAATTCAGATGTGCTTCTTGAAACATGTTGTATTGTTTCTAAAGTCATAATGCTATACATACACTGATGGAAAACCACCTGACACTTGAAAATGGCTATTGGGAAGGCCTTACCCAGAAGAAAGCAAATTCACATTCTGAATTTTGAAAAATTTGGCTTGTTATGGAAACCAGGATTAGTGAGAAATCTTCAGTGGATACGTAATAACTTTTCAGGAATGAATTTATCTTCCTAGGGGTAGATTTCTCTCACTTCCCGATATCTCACCCCTGTTGTTAACTATGAGTCATTGGTAAGTTGGATGTTTTTAATTTGGGGACTGCCTGTATATGAACCAACATGTAGTCATAGATGATTATGAAGATACATTGCAAAATCAAATAATTACGATGCACTTTCAAACTCAATTGCTTGTAAAATGTACAAAACCTGTTGACTGGAAACAGTAGCATAAAAGAAGTTTTTATTTCTGTGAGAATATATCTGAGACCTCCTACCCCTCTCCAAAATTATTGTATCCCTTGTAATATTTAGGAAAATGTTTCTCTCAAAAGGCAGGTTACTTTCAAGAGGATTTTTTGTGCACCTCAGGTACTTCGAGTTTCACAGTGCATTCTTGCAGGATCCCATCATGCTACTCAAAACTGCTTCTGTCAGTCACCCCATAGGATTCCATCTGTAAGCTGTTCCAGAAGTGTTTGGAAACAGAGGATTCTAGAGTTAGGGAGCAATAATCTTCAGAGCTCCTGATGCGCTTGGGAATGGCTAAAGGCACTTAACCACAAGTGGGATGAGAATTAATTTATTCATCAAGAATTGTCCAATTTCACGGTGGCTATGCTTTCCCCTTTTTTAGACATAGATTTCAGACTTCCACAATTGTGAACTTTCCCTTTTTTAAAACAGAGGTGGAGGTGGAGGAGGAGGTGGTGGTAGAGGAGGAGGAGGTGGTGGTGGAGGAGGAGGAGGAGGTGGTGGTGGTGGTGGAGGAGGAGGTGCTGGAGGGGGAGGAGGTGGTGGTGGTAGAGGAGGAGGAGGAAGTGATGGAGGAGGAGGTGGAAGAGGTGGAGGAGGTGGAGGAGAAGGAGGAGGAGGAAGTGGTGGTGGTGAAGGAGGAGAAGGTGGTGGTGGAGGAGGAGGTGGTGGTGGTGGAGGAGGTGGTGGTGGTGGAGGTGGTGGTGGTGGTGGAGGAGGTGGTGGTGGAGGAGGAGGTGGTGGTGGTGGTGGAGGAGGTGGTGGTGGTGGAGGAGGTGGTGGTGGTGGTGGTGGAGGAGGTGGTGGTGGTGGTGGAGAAGGAGGTGGTGGTGGTGATGGTGGAGGAGGAGGTGGTGGTGGTGGTGGAGGAGGAGGAGGAGGTGGTGGTGGTGGTGGAGGAGGAGGAGGAGGTGGTGGTGCAGGAGGAGGTGGTGGTGGGGGAGGATTCCAGAAGAAATTGTCAAAATACATTGCGTGTGATGGCGTTGAAAATATCAATTTCTCTTAAATACTGAATGGAACCAAATACTACAGTAAGAAGACAATTTCCCCCTCCCTTCCTCATAGGATTAGGTCATAAACCAAGAATCGAGTCAAAGTCCTTGCCATGCAGTAATACCCAATCAAAGCACTTCTAAGAACCTCCAGAAAAGGAGGCTTCACCATACTCCAAAGCAGAATAGCCCACTGATAACCAGTTCTTATTACCAGGAAGTTCTTCGTAATCCTGAATTGGAATCTCTTTTCCAGCAATTTGAATCCTTTGTTCCATGTCCTATTCTCTAAAGCAGCACTATGATCAGCATAAACTTATATAATACATTTTAACATCATTGAACTGCATTATATGACAGTGTAGATCTAGGCACCATACTCCTGTTGATGTACCCTAGAATCACTTTTGCTTTTAAAACTGCCATCTCTCAATATTGACTCATGTTCAGCATGTGGTCTGCTAAGACTCTTAGATCCCTAGGCATCCTACCATGATCTCTAATTGCAGATCTCCATGTTGTTTAAAAATATTCCTTGAAAGGTCAAAAAATCCTAGAAAGATAACTACTGCAACACTAATTCATATTTTAGTACATGACTGTCATAATCATCCATTAGATTATGCCCTTTTTGGTACATGGCATTCCCATACATATTATCAGAAACTATATTTGCAGATTATATGTTGCTATTGCACATTATCTCTATGTTTAGATACATAGAAAATGGACTTCTGCCACTCTTTCTTCATTCGCATTTAGTGAAAATTTCAGGAACATATCTTGGTGTATTTTAAGAGCTGTCTTTATTAGTCTGGGTCTTTGACATTGTTTAACCATACCAGTTTCTTCCTATTTCCTGCCTGGAAATAATATTTTTCATATTATACATAAAGAGGGATTCATTTTATGCATCAATGCAAAATGTTATATTTTAAATTTATGGTTGCTTGATCATAAACATAAACTATTTATTGCATTTTAACAACCAACATTTATCGTAGCATGTAACTCAGTAGACTTTGCATAGGAATATAGTATACACTGGGAATACAGATTTAACATAAAAGAAAAAGTCTCAACAAGCAATCAAAATAGCAAGGGAATGAAGTATGTATAGAGAAGCAAAGTGTAATGTAACATTAGATAAGGTTTGCTGCTTGTGTGGTAAATTCAAAAAAATTGAATTTGTCTGTAAATATTAATCATAAATAGTGGGTGCATCCAGACTGACTGAGAGAACCATGAAGTCTCAACTTTGGGAGTGTGGCTTCTCCTTCACATCTTGTTGTGAAGGAGAAGCAATTCTGTTCTGTCGCGCTCTGGACCTGTAAATAGTTGTCTTTAAAACAGGACGTGAAACCTTTGCCCAACGGGAAGCCAGGGGGCCTAAAGAGAAGTTCTCAGAGATTTCCACCACAAACAGTCTTTAGATGTATTGTCGAAGGCTTTCATGGCCGGGATCACTGGGTTGTTGTAGGTTTTTCCGGGCTATATGGCCATGTTCTGGAGGCAATTTTTCTCCTGACATTTCGCTGTCAGGAGAAAAATTGCCTCCAGAACATGGCCATATAGCCCGGAAAAACCTACAACAACCCAGTCTTTAGATGGTTTGAGAAGTACAACAAAGTCTTTTATTAATGAACAATCAAACAGAAACTTCTCTTGTCTTCAGTATAGTTAAGCAAATAATTCCAAGCTTTTAGGCAACTGGTGAATTCCTAATCTTGCCCACGAAGGACAGGCAACTATCTTCAATAACTTCTTCTTTAAAGGAAAATCCCCTTTTTAACTTCTCCCAAGCTGACTGAAACTCAAACCTAACTGATGTGGGCACAACTAACGGGTTGAACTGCGTCTCAAAGCACCGAGTGGACCTACCAGCAAGGCCTGTAGTCTCTTCAGCTGGAGTTCTTTGATCTTTAGGGCTGTTTCCCTGGAAAGTCTTTGGAGACTCTTTTCCTTCTGTTTCTGTTGGAATTTCTGTAACCCTGGAAATTCTTAAAGGTTGAAGCTTTTGTACAGGAGAAGCTTAACACACGTCCTGTACATTGGCTAACCTAGCTGAGATTAACTAAAATATGGCTCCCTTCCCTTCCCAATTGCCCTGAGCACGGGGTGGGACCAAAACTTAATGATGATGGACAGGTGGCTTGCCCTATAACTGCAACCAAAAGAAGCCACCTATCTGCAGAGTCCCTGAAACCTAGGACTGCAAACAAACATTTAATGTAAAGCAAACAAAATTGGAGCTCATGGTACAGCTGTACCAGAACAAATTCACAGAGAAAAACCATGGGGGGGGGGGAGCTCTAAAACTGGCAATCTATGTCTTTTAGATATAAAATATGTTGGAGAATAATTCACGTGAGCCAATATTTATCTTTTGTGATCTGCAAGCACCGAAGGGAGTAGCAGTCATAGAAAAGATTGAGGCTCCATTCACTACCTTAGTCTTCCTGTGAAAATTAGCTCAGATACAAAGCTGAAGAACTCCAGTATAAAATGTCCTTCCATCAACATCATAAATCAACTTTAATGAAAAATGAACTTTTGGAATTTTCCCAAATGAAGGCAAGTCTTCTACTTCTCATTTACCTCTGTCTAAATGTGACCAGAAAATTTAAGAGCCAGCATGTCAGCTGAAGATTTCCCCTCCTTTTCTTTGATTGCAGAAGTGAAACTCTTCCATGTCATTCCCATGTTAAATTAATTCCGTGTTTTTGTTGTCAAAGAACTGGACCGCAAATTATGAGATATAGTTCCATGGGAATACACTGTGCACCCTTTTCTGTTTCACCTTATAATAACCCTGAATGAATTTATTTTGAATGTTGCTTCACCAAACCTTGGACTTCAGGAAATGATGCCCCTAAATTGTAATAATAATAATAATAATAATAATAATAATAATAATAATTCATTTATCCCATCAGAAAAACCATGGGGGGGCAGACTCTTCAGAACAATCCAATAACAGTTCATTTGAGTGTCCTGTCACAACAGAGACCAACCAATGATGACATCTAAGGGAATCCCAGACACATGATGGAGGATCCCATCATGCTACTCAGCCCCCTCGTTCCAAGCCAAGTGCCTCTGTCTGGTGGCCAGCCAGGCAAGTTTGAGGGCAAGACCAGGGCTGAAGGGGACCAATGGTGATACCCCCTCCCCAATGCTGATTCCGAATCAGTATGGAAGGGGCTATTTGGCCACCCCTTGCCAATTAGACAGGGTTTTGGACTTCCAACTGGCCACCTTAGGCAGTTGAAATCAGTGTTCAAAACATCGATTTCAGTCATTTTTGGGTCAGTGTGGAAGGACCCTATGATTCCAAAAACATTTGGCTGACCAGTTTTGGAATCTTTGGGCCAGTGGATGCACAAACCAGTGCTAATTTCTTCAAAATTTGGAATACCTGTGTTTCTATATATGCGTATAATGAGATATCTTGCAGATGGGACACAAGACTAAAGAATTTCATTTTATTTTTCATATATATCTTATACGCATAGCCTGAAAGTAATATCATACAGAATATTTTTAATCATTTTGTACTATTTCAGCCACTTATGTATGTATGTATCTCAGCAACTGTTGAAGTATTTTAAATTTCAACATTCCGGTTAAGAGATGCTCCACCTGAATGTTTGTTTTTTTATTGCCCCTAAATGGGCAATGAATCCTGCAAAACAGTTCTCTCCTTTATCTGCTCATTAGTGCATGTTGGTGCAGTGGGTTAAACCCTTGTGCCAGCAGGACTGAAGACTGGCAGGTTGCAGTTTCAAATCCGGGGAGAGCACAGATGAGCTCCCTCTGTCAGCTCCGGCTCCCCATGCGGGAACATGAGAGAAGCCCCCCACAAGGATGATAAAACATCAAAAAACATCCTGGCATCCCTTGAGCAACATCTTTGCAGACAGCGAATTCTCTCACACCAGAAACAACTTTCTCAAGTTGCTCCTGACAAGAAAAAATGTGTATGTTGTGTTCTGTCGCCGCTGGGCTTGAAACAAAGTGCCTTTAAAACAGGACGTGCAACTTTAGCCCAACGGGAAGCCAGGGGGCCCAAAGAGAAGCCCTTACAGAATTTTCCCCCATTAAACAGTCTTTAGAAGGCTTGAGCTTAAATACAACAAAGTATTTTATTGATGAACAATTAAACAGAAACTTCTTTTGTCTTCAAAGATTAAACAAATGCTTCCAGGCTTCAAACAACTGGTGGCTTCTAACTGTTTCTTTGCTTTACTTCCAAGGAAAATCCCTTTCTAGCTCCTCCCAGGCTAACTGTGAACCTAAACCTGACCGATGTGGATCCACTACTGGGCTGAACTGCATCTCAAAACTGAGTGGACGTACCAGTAGGCCTGTAGTCACTTAGCTGGAGTTCTTGGTGTTATTCCCTCCGAAATTCCTCAGGGCTGTAAGGCTGTTTCCCTGGAACCTTTGGGAATCTTTAGATGCTCTTAAGACTGTTCTCTCCCAGGAAGTCTTAAGGGTTGAAGCCTTTCTACAGGAGAAAGTCTGTGCACGTCCTGTACATTGACTTCCTGAGACTAACTGAAAAATGGCCCCCTTCCCTTCCCAATTGCCCTGAGCTAGGGGTGGGACCAAACTCAACGATGATGGACAGGTGGCTTGCCCTATAACTGCAACCAAAAGAAGCCACCTATCTGCAGAGTCTCTGAAAGGACTGTAAACAAACATTCAATGCAAAGCAAACAAAACTGGAGCTCCTGGTACAGCTGTACCAGAACATGTTGATTTTTACAATTTACCAAGTCCAAGATTGGTACTGAGATGGTGATGTACCAATGGAGATGTAATGTGGTTATGTACCAGCCTTATATAAATTGAACAGCAATAATCGTATATACGTAGGTCTTAAAAATCAATTAAAGTATTTCCTGTGCGGAAACTGTAATGCTGCTAATGTATAGTATGACACAGATAGTAGGCAAGTTCTGGCTCTTGTAAAGAAAAAAAAAACACCACATATTAAAGCAATGAAGCAAAATTGACCACAGGGAGTGACATGGGTAAGCTTCCTGAATACCCAAGAATACCTTTTGCCACGGAATGGCAGGAATACCTTACAAGAATAATATGATCAATTATTTTCAAGGAAGTTTTAACCATTTAAACCTAGCATGTAAACGAAAAATAATTTTCAAATTTAGAAATCAAACAGGCAATTCTGCCCTTCAGCTCTTCAGCATATAAACAAATCTGCTGGGTATTATTGACATTGCTGGCAAGTAAATGGTACAAAGATTCTAACTTTGGTCCTGTGGGCAACGACTATTATATATTTGACCAGGAAGCTCGAATCTGAATTCAGAATCAAACTGACCAAAGTTATGGTTTCTTATTAAGTGATCACCCACAAGTTAGTGCTATTTTCTCTCTTTATTCCTTTTAAACATTTTCTATTAAAGTAAACAGAGGTCCAGAAGGCAGGATTTAATGCAATTTAAACTGGAATTATATCAGCAGTTTCAAACAGATGGCGGCATGTGGGGATAAATGTGCTTGTTCCTCTTAGCTTATTTTGATACCTTCCTTGTACTATTAAAAATAAGCATAGTTTTAAACATTTTTAAAGACTAGATTAAAAACATGGGTAGAATATTTAGACTGATTTTTTTTAAAAAAACATGGAAATTTGTGGTGTGGGAAGGAATAAAATTAATTTGCCATACTTTAATAGACAGTATCCGGGATGCTTAAGGCTAGCCTGCAAATAGGTTTCCTAGGAAATGAGCTGAACAAAAATAATGACCTTGAAATTGCTCTCTAAAATGTCCCAAGTATTTTACCATTTGGCTTCAAAGTAGTAATTATATTAAAATATAAAAGATTAGTAATTGCTTGTGTTGTAGCAAATCCAGACGGGTCAGTTACTATACACAGCTGCAAGAGAAAGGGGGCATAATTAATTGGGTGGCATTCAAGATTATGCTCACTTGCGTAATGCAAACTTGCTTTTCTTATTGCACAACAAATGCCCCTTTTCATTAGGCTGTTCAAAGGGTTCGACATAAAGCAAAAGCAAGGCTACAAGAGAGGAGATTCCATCTGAACATTAGGAAGAACTTCCTGTGAGAGCCGTTCAGCAGTGGAACTCTCTGCCACGGAGTGTGGTGGAGGCTCCTTCTTTGGAAGCTTTTAAGCAGAGGCTGGATGGCCATTTGTCAGGAGTGATTTGAATGCAATATTCCTGCTTCTTGGCAGGGGGTTGGACTGGGTGGCCCATGAGGTCTCTTCCAACTCTTTGATTCTATGATTCTATGATTCTATGCTGGAGCTGATGAACAACTGCACTGCATCCTGTCAGATCCCCAAAATATGGAGGAAAGCAAGAGTCATCGCCATCTTGAAGCCAGGCAAAGACCGTAATGACCCAAAAAGCTACAGACCAATCTCCCTGTTGTGCCACCTCTACAAAGTTCTGGAGAGACTTATTTTGCATAGAATTACAGAAAACATAGACCCATGTCTGATTCCACAGCAAGCTGGCTTCAGGAAAGGCAAAAGCTGCACATCGCAAGTGCTGAACCTGACTCAGCACATAGAAGATGGTTTTGAAAGGCAGCAGATCACAGGAGCTGTTTTCATAGACCTGTCAGCAGCCTATGATACTGTGAACCACCGCCTCCTCCTGAGAAAAATGTATAATATCACAAAGGACTACCACCTCACCCTCCTCATAGGAAACCTGCTACAAAACAGGAGCTTTTTTGTTGAGTTCCAGGGCCAGAGAAGCAGATGGAGGAAACAGAAGAACAGCCTGCCTCAGGGGAGCGTGCTTGCTCCATCCATGTTCAACATCTGAGAGGGGATAGGGAAAAGGCAGAACTACTTAATGCCTTCTTTGCCTCGGTCTTCTCACAAAAAGAAAGTCATCTTCAACCTCAGCAAGATGGAGTGGATGAGGGATTAGAGGACATCCAACCCCAAATTGGGAAACAAGTCGTCCAGGAATACCTGGCCGCTCTAAATGAGTTCAAGTCCCCAGGGCCAGATCAAATATACCCAAGAGTATTGAAGGAACTAGCGGAAGTCATTTCGGAACCATTGGCAATCATCTTTGAGAGTTCTTGGAGAACAGGAGAAGTTCCAGCAGATTGGAGGAGGGCCAATGTGGTCCCAATCTTCAAGAAGGGAAAAAAGGATGACCCAAACAACTACCGTCCGGTCAGCCTCACGTTGATACCAGGAAAGATTCTGGGAAAGATTATTAAGGAAGTGGTCTGCAAACGCTTAGAAACAAATGCGGTCATCGCTAATAGTCAATATGGATTTATCAAAAACAAGTCATGCCAGATTAATATGATCTCTTTTTTTTGATAGAGTTACAAGCTGGGTAGATTTGGGGAATGCCGTGGATGTAGCGTACCTGGATTTCAGTAAGGCCTTCGACAAGGTCCCCCACGACCTTCTGGCAAACAAACTAGTCCAATGTGGGCTAGGCAAAACTACGGTGAGGTGGATCAGTAATTGGTTAAATGGACAAACCCAGACGGTGCTCACCAATGCTTCCTCTTCATCCTGGAAAGAAGTGATGAGCGGAGTGCCACAGGGTTCCGTCCTGGGCCCGGTCCTGTTCTACATCTTTATTAATGACTTAGATGAAGGGCTAGAAGGCAGGATCATCAAGTTTGCAGACGACACCAAATTGGGAGGGATAGCCAATACTCCAGAGGGCAGGAGCAGAATTCAAAACAATCTTGACAGATTAGAGAGATGGGCCAAAACTAACAAAATGAAGTTCAACAGGGACAAATGCAAGATACTCCACTTTGGCAGGAAAAACGAAATGCAAAGATACAAAATGGGGGACAATGCCTGGCTCGAGAGCAGTACGTGTGAAAAAGATCTTGGAGTCCTCGTGGACAACAAGTTAAACATGAGCCAACAATGTGATGTGACGGCAAAAAAAAAAAAGCCAATGGGATTTTGGCCTGCCTCAAGAGGAGCATAGTGTCTAGATCCAGGGAAGTAATGCTACCCCTCTCTTCCGCTTTGGTTAGACCACACCTGGAATATTGTGTCCAATTCTGGGCACCACAATTCAAGAAAGATATTGACAAGCTGGAATGTGTCCAGAGGAGGGCAACTAAAATGATCAAGGGTCTGGAGAACAAGCCCTATGAGGAGCGGCTTAAGGAGCTGGGCATGTTTAGCCTGAAGAAGAGAAGGCTGAGAGGAGATATGATAGCCATGTATAAATATGTAAAAGGAAGCCACAGGGAGGAGGGAGCAAGCTTTTTTTCTGCTTCCCTGGAGACTAGGACACGAAACAATGGCTTCAAACTACAAGAAAGGAGATTCCATCTGAACATGAGGAAGAACTTCCTGGCTGTGAGAGCCGTTCAGCAGTGGAACTCTCTGCCCCAGAGTGTGGTGGAGGCTCCTTTGGAAGTTTTTAAACAGAGGCTGGATGGCCATCTGTCAGGGGTGATTTGAATGCAATATTCCTGCTTCTTGGTAGGGGGTTGGACTGGATGGCCCATGAGGTCTCTTCCAACTCTTTGATTCTATGATTCGACAACAAAAAAGGATGAGTATTTGCATTGGGCTGTGTTTATGAGTTTCCCTAAAACACCTGGCTGATCAGTGACAAAGGCAGAATAGATGAGTAGATGGGCAATTGGCTTATCCAATACAGTGGTTTTGACCGATTAGCATCAGAAATCCAATTCTGAGCTAGATGGACAATCATGTCAGCATAGTGAGACAAGATTTAGAGCAGATTTTCAGGTTAAGAAAATATATTTTGAATTGAATTTTGATCCTGATAAAACATGTGGGAGCATTGCCATCAAGGCTTGTTACCTTTTCACTCTGTACTTGATGCTGAAAATATTCTGGCTACAATCCAACTACAGAGATCACACTTCAGCCCTATTGAAATCAATGGGGCTTAAGCACAAGCAACTGTGAGCTGGATTGCAGCCATGAGCCCAGATACTTCAATTTTGTGCTTCCTTTTTCATTATGATAGATAATTTCTCTTGATGAACAGAACCTGCAATTCCATTAACAAGACATCAAAAGTAACTTTCAAGTCTTTTAATCAAAAACTACTTGTGTAAGATGACAAAGTTTTATGAAAGTTCTTATAGCAGTTGCATTACTCTTTTTTTGCTTTGTTATATGCTGTTGACTTTAAATGCTAGACATTTTAAATTGTTGAACCATTCATTGAAATTCTTAATATTTTGCAAGTACCGAAAAAAATTTTATCTCTCCCCCCCCCCCCCCCAAATTAAGTCAGTATCACTGTACATATGAATAAAGTCATATGTAAACTGCTTTATTTACTAAAAGAAGATTCTGTTTACTTTACTTTCTAGGATACGTATGTAGATGTGTAGGCTGGGCAGGTAGCTAATTATTTCATTCATTTCTGTTTGCCATTATTTTTCTGTTAGAAATAAAATCAGTATCTGTTAAGAGCAAAGATGGTTATTAGGTTATATTATGTACTAGCCGTCCCCTGCCACACGTTGCTGTGGCCCAGTCTGGTGATCTAGAAAATAAAATAATGAGAATGTGTTGGTTTCTAATAAAGGTAATTTCTTTATGCTTGTGGGTAAACATTATTTCTTGTTGGGTTGTTGTAGGTTTTTCCAGGCTATATGGCCATGTTCTAGAGGCATTTTCTCCTGACATTTCGCCTGCATCTTGTTGTTTCTTTGTCAGTGTTGATGTAGAGATTGTCTGGTTTGCCTACTCTAGAATATGCAACATATAATTGTCCTTCTCTAGGGGTCCCTTTCAAATCTATGATACTATATATATCTCTGTGTGTGTGAATCATATCTAACTATTAGGGCTGGGCGGTTTCGTTTCGTTAATTCGTAATTCGTTAAAAATTCGTTTTTTTTGTTAACGAAGCGATAACGAACCATTCTGGAGCAACTTAAAAACGAAACGAATTTTTCAATTCGTTTCGTAAATGCTTCTTGCCCTGATTAATGAAGTTGGACTGGATGGCCTTAAGTATTTCCTGTTGGTCATGAGGGTTGTGTGTGGGAAGTTTGGCCCAATTCTGTTGTTGCTGGAGTTCATAATTCTCTTTGATTGTAGGTGAACTATAAATCCCAGTAACACAACTCCCAAACGTCAAGGTCTATTTCCCCCTAACTCCATCTGTGTTCATATTTGGGCAAATGGAATATTTGTGCGAAGTTTGGTCCAGATCCATCATTGTTTGAGTCCACAGTTCTCTCTGGATATAGGTGAACTACATCTCCCAAACTTAAGGACAATGCCCACCAAACCCTTCTAGTGTTTTCTGTTGGTCATGGGAGTTCTGTGTGCCAAGATAGGTTCAGTTCCTTTGTTGGTGAAGTTCAGAATGCTCTTTGATTATAGGTGAACTATAAATGGCAGCAACTACAACTACCAAATGACAAAATCATATTTTTTTTAGTGATGGTCACTCCTTGGGTTAGTAGGTGTGTCGTGTCCAAATTTGGTGTCAATTCCCCCAGTGGTTTTTGAGTTCTGTTAAATCCCACAAACGAACATTACATTTTTATTTATTTATTTATTTACTTACTTTACTTTACTTCTATACCACTGTTCTCAGCCCGGAGGCGACTCACAGCAGTTCACAGGACACAAGACACAGCAAAATTTAATACATCAATATAAAACAGTTAATAACCAATCTAATACACAGTTAGTATACAATTACTATAATAACCATTCACTAGCGTCTCTTCACTAAAAAAACATGATCCAGATTCGTCATCCATTGTTCATTCCTATGTCATTGCCAGTCATTACACTAATTATTCGAACGCCTGCACAAATAACCAGGTCTTTACTTTTTTGCGGAATACCATTAGAGATGGTGCTAATCTAATGTCTGTGGGAAGGGCGTTCCACAGCCGGGGAGCCACCACCGAGAAGGCCCTATCTCTCGTCCCCGCCAGCCGTGCTTGTGATGCTGGTGGGACCGAGAGCAGGGCCTCCCCAGAAGATCTCAAACTCCTGGTGGGTTCATAGGCCGAGATGCGGTCGGATAGGTAGTTTGGGCCGGAACCGTTTAGGGCTTTAAAGGTCAACACCAGCACTTTGAATTGAATTGAATTGAATTGAGCCCGGTAGCAAATCGGTAGCCAGTGGAATTGGTGTAATAAATAGATAAGTGGCTTTATGTATATAAGTTAAGGACATCATTATTTTCAATTCTGTGTAATCATGTGAATGAATGAGTGAAAAGGAAAATACGTGTTGCTCCTTTTTCTTCTTCTAACTGCAGATAATATTTATTTATTTATTTATTTATTTCACTTACTTATACCCCGCCCTTCTCACCCCGGTGGGGACTCAGGGCGGCTTACAGTGGGGGCACAATTAAATGCCCAAATCAATTGACAAGTAATACAAAATACAAAACAATTCAACAATTAATTAAAACATCAATACATAATAAAATAATAAAACAATCTCATGCTAAAACAATCTCAAGCTCAGGGTTCAGAGTCCATATTTCATTCCATTCCATTTGTCCTTGTCTATCGTCAGATCCTTAGTTTAGTTATCAGAATGACCAAAGGCTTGGTCCCACACCCAGGTCTTCAGTTTTTTCCTAAACGCCAGAAGGGAAGTTGCCGATCTAATCTCCCCGGGGAGTGAGTTCCACAGGTGGGGGGCCACCACTGAGAAGGCCCTGCTCCTCGTCCCCGCCAGCCTCACTTGTGACAGTGGCGGGGTCGAGAGCAGGGCCTCCCCAGAGGATCTTAAACTTCGAGATGGGATGTAGAGGGAGATCTGTTCGGACAAATACACTGGGCCGGAACCGTATAGGGTTTTGTAGGTCAAAACCAGCACTTTGAATTGTGCTCGGAATTGGATCGGCAGCCAGTGGAGCTGACGCAACAGGGGGGTGGTATGCTCCCTGTACGCCGCTCCGGTGAGCAATCTGGCTGCTTCTCGCTGGACTAGTTGAAGTTTCCGAGCAGTCTTCAAAGGCAACCCCATGTAGAGTGCGTTGCAGTAATCCAACCGGGATGTGACAAGAGCGTGGTCTTTATTCATTTTCCTGTTTTCCAATAGTCTTTATTCATTTTCCTGTTCTTTGTATTGGAATTCCATGGCCTAATTTTCACCTGCAAACTAAATAGTTCTTACCTCGACACTGGTGCTGTTGGAACATACAGCATTCTTACATTTCTTTCCCAATTTTTCCTAAAAACACATGCAAGGAGATTTGGATCTTTTAAGTACAAGGGTATACTTTTACACTGGTCAGGTGAGAAACCAGGGAAGGAAGGAAGGAAGGAAGGTAGCAGCCCCTGGGGCCCCAGGATGTGCCCCTCGGAACTTGTAGCATCATAGCACAGGGCCTCCTGCCTGACACTGGCAGGAACAGAGCTGCCCTCCTGGGATCCCCCCCCCCTCTAGGACCCTGCCACACAGGGGGAGGATAAGGAGGAGGAGGAGGAAGAAGAAGAGGAGGAGGAGGAGGAGGGAGGGAGGGAAGCAGCATGGCACACCCTTGGAGCAGGAGGAGGTGGAAGGACGAGGAGGAAGAGGAGGGGGAACTGTAGAGCCCCTCAGTATGTTTCACGGAGCCCCAAGGACTCCACGGAGTACACCTTAAGAACCGCTGCCCTAAGGCAAACCTACCACAGGATTTTCTTGACAAGATTTATTCATTGCCAAGAAAATCTTATGCCATTGCTTATCCGTATGTGACTTGCCCAGGTTACCAAGTGGGTTTCCACAGCTGAACAGGGATTTGAAACACTGACTCCTAGAATCCTACTCCAACACCCAAACTACGGCACTACGCTGATTCTTTCTACACTATAATAATAATAATAATAATAATAATAATAATAATCCTTTATTTATAACCCGCTAACATCTCCCGAAGGATTCGGTGCTGCTTACAAGAGGCCGAGGCCCAACACATCAATAAAACAACAGCATAACAAATACAACAAAAAATAAACTCATAAAACAAGGAATAAACATTAAAACAATAGCAATAAACATTAGACAGTAATGCCATGACACATTTAAAACTAAAGCCGGGCCAAATGTAATGATTAAAATTTAAAAATGCTGAACATGACAGGTGAGATGGATAGGTTTTTGGAGATAGCACGCCTGGCGGGGACGAGAGATAGGGCCTTCTCGGTGGTGGCTCCTCGGCTGTGGAACGCCCTTCCTACCGACATTAGACTAGCACAATCTCTAATGGTATTCCGCAAAAAAGTGAAGACCTGGCTGTTTGAGCAGGCGTTCGAATAATGAGTGCAATGCTTGGTTAATGAACATTGGAATGGATCAATGGATGACGAATCTGGATCATGTTTCTGATGATGAGACGATGGCGAATGGCTATTGTAGTAACTGTTAATTGTTAATTGTTTATTGTTTATTAATTGTGCAATGTGTTAAGTTGATAACTGTTTTTATACTGTAACATTGAATTCTGCTGTCTCTTATTGCTGTGGACCGCTGTGAGTCGCCTTCGGGCTGAAAACAGCGGTATATAAGTAAGGTAAATAAATAAATAAATAAATAAATAAATAAATAAATAAATAATAGGTGCGGTGTGCAGACAATCTTAATCTCTAGTAAAGTGCAATTGGAACATGATGTTAGGAGTTTCCTATTCTGGGAAGGCACACTGGAACAACCACGTCTTCAAGCTTTTCCTAAAGACTGCCAGTGTTGGGGCTTGTCAGATATCCTTGGGGAGAGAGTTCCAGAGTCGGGGGGTCACCACGGAGAAGGCCCTGTCCCTCGTCCCCACCAAACGTGCTTGCGACGCAGGTGGGATCGTGAGCAGGGCCTCTCCAGATGATCTGAGAGATCGTATGGGTTCATATACGGAGATGCAGGTCCCAAACCGTTTAGGGCTTTGTAAGTAAGCACCTGCACCTTGAATTGGGACCGGAAAATGAACGGCAGCCAATGGAGCTCCTTAAACAGGAGGGTTGACCTCTCCCTGTAAGGAGCACCAGTTAACAACCTGGCCACCGCTATATACTGTTTAATGTAAATTCTTATTTTCACTAATGAAGGAGTAGAGACCTTTAAGAACTGTCAGAATTGCCACTGTCGTAGTGATAGTGTTATTGTTGTATTTGGGCTCGGCCTCATGTAAGCCACACCGAGTCCCTTGGGGAGATGGTAGCGGGGTACAAATAAAGTGTTATTATTATTATTATTATTATTATCATTATCATTATCATTATTATTATTATTATTATTATTATTGCTGCTGCTAACAATGCAATCTTGGCATTTCTGCCAACACAGAGCAGCACAGAGGACCTGTCAAATAGAAATGGTTGTGAATTCAAATTCTCAGTATCCTCACTGTGAAGTCTCGGCCCAGTTTTTACTCCCCTCTGTTTGCTCCCTGGAGTTGGACTGTTCCATTCTGCTAAGTTTTAGAGTGGGAGCTTAGGCTCCCCCTATAGGCCCACTCTTTTGGTTCAGCCCATTCTGGCTCATAGCCTGGTGGAAGGACCTTTTGGACATAGTTTTTAGTAGTTAGCCAGAACGTGTCTGGTCTGGCTTAGCAGTCTGAACAGGCCATCCTTAGCACATATATGCCATAGAATTGACCAATATTTGCCTTATAGATTACATACTACAAGATTATAATATTTGCCTTGTAGAATAGTTATATTTGCCTTATAGAACATAGATAATACATGCCAGAGACCTAAGCAGTACATGTCCCAGAGTTTATAGAGTACTTACCTCATAGAATATAGTTTTGTTATTTACCTCGGAGTTATACCTTATACTAGGCCTGGGTAACAACGGAAAAAATTGTTTCTAAAATCGATTCGTTTTTTGGGGGTTTTTGCGTTTCGTTATTTAAAATAATTACAAAATTTTCCTTTTAAAAAGTTCGATATTTACGAAATTTCGTAAATGTGAAAAAAATTACAAAACATTAACGAATCGATTTCTGAAACCATAACGAATCGATTCGTTAAGGCGGACGCGACCGCAAAATACGCTAAAAAACCTGCAAAAACTTCTGAAGCTTCCCTCTCCCTCTGTTGTTGACTGTTGGTGTGATATTATAATTTTTTTTCACTAATTAAACAAAAAACAACGATAAAACCTGCCCCAGACATGCGGAAATAATAACGAAATGACCTCAAAACAAAAACGAAACGAATACAATAACGAAATACGAAGCATTTACAAAACTATTTAAAAATTCGTTTTTTTAAAAAATTGCTCCAGAATGGTTCGTTACCGTTTTGTAATTAAAAAAATTAACGAATTATTAACGAATTACGAATTAACGAAACGAAACCGCCCAGCCCTACCTTATACCTGTTCCTTATTTTTCTAATTCTATACCATCATAATCAAACTGCACCTTTGTATACCTTGTTTTGATTCATCTTGATTGTTTAGTAAACTTAATTGGTGAATTTTAGTCTTGTCTCTAGAGTTTTATTTTGGGGGAATTAAAGTACATATAGGGCATACCGATGGTCACTGGGAAAATAGCCAGACACATATAGTTTTCCCTTAATCTTCCCGGTTGTGCCATCATACTCACCAAACTATTGTTTTCCAGATTTTTCTATCTCCCTTTGTCTTTTGGCATGCTGTTGAGAAACCATGATAAAAGTAATTAGTATAAAACTAATAGAGGTTTATATGATGAAGGACTCTGGGTTTAAAAGTATATGAAAAGCGAATGAGTTATGTTAACTTTGTTGTTGATTTTCTCTCCATGTTTTAAAGGGAGTTATCTGTGTGTACGAGCAAAGTCCATGTTTCGAGTTTTCTCAGAGAGAAGAGCCACTTGGTAGTGATGAATAATTCAAGCAGCTCTACTACTACCAACCAACTTTGATAAGTATAGCCCAGTGTCAGCCAGACCACCAAGGACTGATCTGGAATGTCAGCACCTAGTGGAATTCGTTCGTTTTTATGCTGAAGCATTTGCTTGAACAAAACAGTTCCCTGCTCGAGTTAACCAATGTGTATGCTAGACGGAAATGCTAGACAACAAGAATTAGATTCTTGATGGAGTCCCCAGGAAGAGAAGAAAAGGGTACCAAAGCCCTTCGGATGAACAGGGATGACAGAGCAGCAATGAACCAAGTGAAACCTGAAGTCATACACTTGTTGGATTGTAAACTGGGGTGGGAGGGAGGAAGTGAATATTTCTGGGAGCTTGAGAGCATCAGTCTAGGGTTTTCACATTTTAACCTGGTAAATTGTAGATGATCCATCCACCCTTCTCAGCTGTAAAGCAAAGCAAATGGGAGAACAAGTGACTTTTTCCTACCTGATACATTCAAGCTCAATCGTACATTTCTGAAAGTGAAGGCATTACTGATTGAAATTTGTTTGGACACACAAGTACTGCTTTTCAAACAACACAACAACTGACAATTTCTCTGCACAGAGAAGAAAAATAACACTACTATGTAATGTTTTCTAGACATTTCTAGATCTAATCACCTTTCAACAAAAGTTTGCTCTAGGCACTGTCAGGCCATTATATGCTAATCAAGGTGGTCAGTTGAAACATTCACACCGAGCTCCAGCAGACAAGATCCTTTGTCTCACCCTGGTCATTCCACAGATATATAAACTAGGGCTGGGCGGTTTCGTTCGTTAATTTCGTAATTCGTTATTAATTTGTTATTTTTTTTGATAACGAAGCGATATTGAACCATTCAGGAGCAACTAAAAAACGAAACGAATTTTTCCAATTCGTTTCGTAATTGTTTCGAAATTGTTTCGTAATTGTTTCGAAATTGTTTCGTTATTATTTCGTTATTATTTCCATATGTCTAGTGCAAGTTTTATAGTCGTTGTTTGTTTTATCAGTGATAAAAAAATTATCACACCAACAGTCAACAACAGAGGGAGAGGGAAGCTTCAGAAGTTCCCCCTGTCCCATTTGGAGGGTTTGTTGGCGTATTGCGCAATCGCGTCCGCCATTAACGAATCAATTCGTTATTGTTTCGAAATTGTTTCGTAATTTCTGAAATTTCGTAAATATAGAACTTTTTAAAAGAAAAATTTCGGAATTCTTTTAAATAACGAAACGCAAAAACCCCCTAAAAACGAATCAAGTTTAGAAACAAATTTTTCCGTGGTTGGACAGCCCTAATATAAACCCTTTTTCCTAGTTCTAACAGACCTCACTACCTCTGAGGATGCTTGCCATAGATGCAGGCGAAACGTCAGGAGAAAATGCCTCTAGACCATGGCCATATAGCCCGAAAAAACCTACAACAACCCAGTGATTCCGGACATGAAAGCCTTCGACAATACATTAAACGTTACATTTTTATTTCTATAGAAGATAGGGGAAACTGGTGCTACTTTTAGAATCGGCAGATCAAATATACTTAGAAACAGGTCTAATATTTGAGGTATCAAATTGTGTGTTATCCAGTGTAATCACAGCAGCAAATACAGTAGCAGATTGCCTACTTTGTCTCTATTTTGCAAATCCAGTTCCTGAGCACATTCGTCTCTTGTTGAAAGGGATGAATTGCTCCTAGATGATAGCAATCTCCTGCACTCCAAAAAAGTTTATGCAGTCTTGGTGCTGTTTGATATAGCAAAATATTAAAGCTGAGACAGATCAGCTTGTCTACCCTTGTACCTAAATGGTACCTTTATTAAACATGTGCAAAATCTTACTTGCTATGGACCAACCTGACATGCTTGCTCCATCCATGTTCAACATCTACACAAATGACCAGCCACTGCCAGAAGGGACAGAGAGTTTCATCTATGCTGATGATTGTGCCATTACTGCTCAAGCAGGGAGCTTTGAGACGGTTGAACAGAAGCTCTCCGAAGCTCTAGGTGCTCTTACTGCCTATTACAAGGAAAACCAACTGATACCTAATCCATCTAAAACACAGACATGCGCCTTTCACCTTAAGAACAGACAAGCATCCCGAGTTCTGAGGATTACCTGGGAAGGAATCCCACTGGAGCATTGCAACACACCCAAATACCTGGGAGTCACTTTGGACCGTGCTCTGACCTACAAGAAGCACTGCCTGAACATCAAACAAAAAGTGGGCGCTAGAAACAACATCATACGAAAGCTGACTGGCACAACCTGGGGATCACAACCAGACACAGTGAAGACATCTGCCCTTGCGCTATGCTACTCTGCTGCTGAGTATGCATGCCCAGTGTGGAACACATCTCACCACACTAAAACAGTAGATGTGGCTCTTAATGAGACATGCCGCATTATCACAGGGTGTCTGCGCCCCACACCACTGGAGAAATTACACTGCTTAGCCGGTATTGAACCACCTGACATCCGCCGGGAAGTAGCAGCCAATAGTGAAAGGACCAAGGCAGAGACATCTCCAGCCCATCCCCTGTTTGGGTATCAGCCAGCACGTCAACGACTTAAATCAAGACATAGTTTTCTTAGATCTACAAAGACACTCGCTGGAACACCCCAGCAAGCGAGAGTCCAAAAGTGGCAGGCCCAAACCCAGCACCTCAATTCATGGCTGATACCAGATGAGAGACTCCCCCCTGGGCACTCAGAAGACTGGTTGACTTGGAAGGCGCTGAACAGACTGCGCTCTGGCACCACGAGATGCAGAGCCAATCTTAAGAAATGGGGCTACAGGGTGGAATCCTCGGCATGCGAGTGCGGAGAAGAGCAAACCACTGACCACCTGCTGCAATGCACCCTGAGCCCTGCCACATGCACAATGGAGGACCTTCTTGCGGCAACCCCAGAGGCACTCCAAGTGGCCAGATACTGGTCAAAGGATATTTAACCAAATACCAAATTTGCAAAATCTGTGTTTTTTTTCCCCTTTTTCTTTTTAATCTGTGTGTTTGTTTTGCTCTGTTAGAATTGTGATACAATGGTTGCTGATGACACGATAAATAAATAACCTGACATTAACAATCAGCACCCAAAGATGCTGATTAGCAAGGAAAGTCTTTTTCTGCTGGTTGGGCAAAGACCAAAGAGCTCTTGGGCAGCTTACTGTTCTGTCCCTGATCTAGCAATATAGTCCTACCATCTCCTCAACCATTTCCATTATATAGGCAAGATATAAATAATGTCAAAGCCCTCACCCCACACTCCAAATAATAACCTTAGGTTGCATTCTGCTTAAAGCATGGTGCTGTCAAATTGAAACCCAATAAACTATGCAGTCCATTTAAAATGCAATAAAATTAAAAATGCAATATAAAATCAGGTTAACGTGTCCTCAGCTGACAATAATTTGTTTTTTCTACCAATGAAATGTTCAGTAGGAAATATGCCAAGGCAGACCACCATATTAGGCAATATAAGGCAGGCTTTCATCCTCTCTTTGTTAATCTTCTATAATGGGTCTCCATCTGTACTTCCCTGTGTCTCTCATTCATTTGAGCAGCATCTTCCTGACTCTTGCCCAGAATATCCTTCACTTCACTTTATTTCTTAATTAGTCGCTCTCCACCAAGGTGCTCCGAGCAAATTACAATCTAGAATAGCATTTACACAATATAAAAACATTCAACATAAAAACATTCAACAGTGACTATTTGGCAAATTAGATCTGATTACTTAAATGCATATCCAAACAGCCAAGTCTTGAGTGCCTTTACAAAAGGTCGCAACTCCGACATTGCTCTCATATGTGGAGGTGAAGAGTTCCACAGAATTGAAGCATAGGTCAAAAAAGCTCTACGCCTTGTTGCTTCCAGGTGTACCTCCCTAGGGCCCGGAGATTTTCCTGGGTTGATCGAGGTGACCACGGATAAGGAATGAGGCGGTCCCTGAGATATAAAGGTCCTTGGCCATTTTGAGCTCTAAATGTCAGGATCAATATCTTGTAAGAGATCCAATGTTTTATTGGTAGCCAATACAGTTGTTGCAGAACCGATGTAATATGGGATCTTATAGATGATCCCGCTAGCAGCCTGGCCGCTGCATTTTGGACCATCCGAATCTTCTGGGTTGTTGACTTTGGAAGGCCGGCGTATAAGGCGTTGCAATAGTCCAACCTCGTTGTGACTGTTGCGTGGATTACCGTTGCCAATGCTTTTACCGAAAGGTAGGATGCCAATTTCCTTGCCTGGTGAAGATGAAAAAAGGCCTGCTTACTTATGGCAGTGATCTGGGCCTCCATCGTCAGCA
The DNA here is from genome assembly GCF_037176765.1 of Anolis sagrei. NCBI lineage: Eukaryota > Metazoa > Chordata > Lepidosauria > Squamata > Anolidae > Anolis > Anolis sagrei. Next base: position 61,030,185 of record NC_090026.1, read on the forward strand.
ATGAGTCCAACACAACCCCAAGGCTTTTAATAGTGGCAGATGGAACCAGAGCTTCCCCATCGAAATCAGGCAGAGACTGGATTAATTCTGGTGGCTGGCTATAACAATCGGGATAAATCAGATCTCACTCGCTGCCACCAAATTATAAAGATCTATTCAGATCACTAATCAATGCTGCCATCAGTACTAAGAGCGACCGTCAATTGTCAAGGGTTACCCAAATTTTAAAAAGCTTATTTACTTTGAAAGTATGCTGCCACCATTAGTTTTCTTCAAAAGTCGCTTTTGTAATCTTCAAACTTTGAGGCACACTCGAGTCAGGTTTTGATGAACAATAATTAACAAAGTTTATTAATTAGAACAGAAACAAATGCAGTTAAAATTTAGGCTTTTTCAGAAAGTTGTGTCTTAAAAGCGTGTCGGTTATATGAATAGTTCTGTTTTTGTTACTTAAGAGATTCTTCTCTCCCTCCACACAAGAATACTGACAGGATAGTTTGTCTGACAGTAATTCTTAAAGCAGCACAGATTGTCCTAACCTGGATCTATCTTCCTACTTCCCAAAACAAAACAAGAATCCTAACAGGACTGAATCTCTGTCAGAAATTCTTCAGTAGCCCAGATAAACTTAATCCTAGTTCTATCCTGCTACTACCCAGCTATACGCCTAATAGCTGTCAGTTTGCTTTAGCTACCCTGCTGGCAAACTTCTGGCTAGGCCTTTGCCTTTTTCTTCTAACCCTTAACACCAAACTCCTAAACACCCCTTCTCTTCAAACCCCCAAGTTCCAATCTCCCCTCTATAACTTAAAACGCTCCTTTTTTCCCTCTCAGAGTCTCCTAACCTCCGCCCCCTTTTTCTCCACCAATCCCGGCCATTCCCTGCTGGCTTCTTGACTAGGCCACGCCTCCTGCTCTGAACTCTCTAAGATGGCGTCTTCCCTACTTTAAAATGGCCGCTGATGCTTCGCCTTGCCCATTAATTATCCTTCTAGACCTACAGGCTTTTCTAGGCCCTCCATCCTGGCTGCTAAAAGGTAAGGGTTCTTTACACTGGCCAAGCCAGAGTATCTCAGTTTTAGCAGGATTCACTTTTAGTCTGCTCGCTCGCAGCCAACTCATCACTGCTTCCAAACATAGCTTAAAGTTCTCAGGAATCGCTGTTGTCCCAGGTTCGAGATGCAAGAGTAGCTGGGTATCATCTGCATACTGGTAGCACTCAATGCCAAAGCTCCACACCAGTCCAGCAACTGGCCGGACGTAGATAACAGGGGCGAGAGGATAGCACCCTGGGGAACTCCACAGCAAAGGCAGGAGCTCTCAGAGCTTTGGCCTAACCACTCCACCCTCCACCCTCTGTCTCTGGTCCCGGAGGAACGAAATGAACCATTTCAGAGCTAAACCTCGTACACCAGACATAGCCAATTGATGAATCAGCAAGTCATGTCCATGGTGTCAAATGCAGCTGTGAGGTCCAAAAGTACCAATAGCGCTGATCCTCCCAAGACATTTTGCCTATGCCTCTGTCTTCAGATTCACTGAAAGGACCAACACTCAAATTAATAGCAACTTGCTGGTTCCAGCAGGACTTGAAAAAGAACTCCAAGCTACAGAATCATAGAGTTGGAAGAGACCTCATGGGCCATCCAGTTGGACAGAAGGAAATGTGTTGGGGATGGCAGCCCCGGAAGCAGGGGCGGCTCATCCATTACGCGAAGTAAGCGGTCGGAGAACACTTTTTTTTGCCAGGGGCGCAGAGGCGCCTCTGTAAATGCCCCTCGACCACCTCTTGGGGAGTGCCCCCTCAACTCACAACAGCCCTAGGAGTCCGGGGGGATACTCAGCTTTCTTGCCTCACTGCCAGGCGAGCCTCTTCCCAAAGGGGCTGGGCCCTTGAGCCCTGCCTAGCCCCTCTCATTCCTGCTCCACCTGGCCACCGGATGCGCAAGCAGAGCCGGTGCTCAATTATTCTCTGTGTTCGATCCCTTCCCCATGACCGGCTACCTTTCCTGATCCCCCGGCGCTCCACCCGCCTCCTCTCCTCTCCTCTCCCCAATCTGCGGTTGGGCCAAGGGGCGGAGCCGCCGCACCTGGCCCGCTTTGGGTCCGGAGGCGTGTCTGAAGACCCCAGTGTGCGCACCAAAAGTCGCCTCTTCTCCTGACTTTCTCTCCAGCCATTGGGACCAAGAGAGAGAGAGAGAGCCCCTCCGGCTGGAGGTATCTCCCACCTCCGCTCCCTCCTTTGTTTTTGCGCCTACCTTCAGGAAAGGTGGGCATCTCCACCTCTCTCTCTCTCTCGATCCCAATGGATGATGAGAAAGTCAGGAGAAGAAGTGACTTTTGGTGCACACGCCAGGGTCTTCAGGCATGCCTCCGGACCCAAAGCGGGCCAGGCAAGGGAGCAAGTGTGGCAAGTGTAGTTACTGGGATGTATAGTTCACCTACAATCAAAGAGCATTCTGAACTCCACCAATGATGGAATTGAACCAAATATGTCACACAGAACTCCCACGACAAACAGAATATATATATCAGTGGTTGGTTGGGGGAGGGGGGTGCCAAAATACTGTTTGCTTACCATTGAAAATTACCTAGGGCCGCCTCTGTATCCACCCCAGAAATATATAAGCTCCCTTATATGTTGCTTCAGTAGCATTATTTCTAGATATTATTGCTGCTTTAAATAGTTACTTTTGCTTTTCATCATTTAATTTTCAGCCTTTAATGCCTCTCTCTCTCTCGTTTAAGTATTTGTGGTCATTTTTTTACTGTTATAATGCTAATGAATATTTCAACATTGGAATGTTGGGAAAATGGCAAAGTAAATGTCCAATAAGTAAAACCAATATGCTCCCAATAAGAATATGAGATAACAAAAAATCAGATATATGAAAAGGTGATTAAAATATGAAACAACATGGAATAATAAGATCAGGGACTTTTTAAACTCTGACAAAACAAGAAAAGATTGGGAGGAGTTAAACACCAAGTGTGAACAAAGTAATTGTCTTTTAGGACATGGGATAAGTCAAATAAAATTACAGAGTGGCAGAGAAAGGAAAGCCCAGAAACATGCTTAAACCCAATTTTAAAATGGAAAATAGAGGAAGGAATTATGGGGTTTATATATTGTAAACTAATAGAAAAACAATAAAATTTGAAAGGTACACTGGTATGGAAAGGTATGGAAAGAGGAAGTAAACAGAAGAAAATTACCATATCTCCTCTTCTGCCTCTCAGATCTTGCTCCTGAAGACTGCAGTGGTGAAGGTGCGAGATCTGAGAGGCAGAGAAGGAGAGACAGTAATAGGAAAATCACCATATTGAAATAAAATCTGATGCTTTTAAAAAAATTATTTGGTGTGTGTTGGAAGAGGGGTAGTCTTATACGGCGAGTATATCCCAAACTCTATATTTTAATTAGAAAAGTTGGGGGTTGTCTTATACGCCCAGTCATCTTATATGCCGGAATATATGGTATATGTATTTACGGCATCTAATTGTTGCTGGTCTGTATGCCACCCTGAGTTGCCTTCGGGCTGAAATGGGCAGGATAAAAATGACGTAAATAAATAAATAAATAAATTTGCACAAAATTTCTTTGCCATAGCAACCCAAAGTTTTTCCATACCCAACCATGGTAAATTTTATTCGCTGTTTAAAGCATTGAGGACTCCTCCATTTCTCAGGGGTTTGGGAGGCATACTTTTAGTTCTGACAGGTTTCATGTGCCACGCTTTGCCTACCTGTGCTCTAAATTTGCAATTGAAGTTTTAGGTAATTGCATCCTAGAATTTTGGAGACTGAAAAAAAATAATGAGGAGGAAGATAAAACTATAATTCAAAGGAGGCAATGCTATAACTTTACCTCCCCCCCCCCCCAACGCTACCCCCTCTTTTTTATCTGTGCCATTTCCGATCACTATTCATATTGATGAGAGGCATTTAAATATAAATGAATATTCTGGCCAATACAAGATTTAAAAATAGTTCCATATGCAAACCTACCCAAGGAAAAAACATAGATACACTCCATAGTAATATCGTAGGCCCTGATTACGTCTTTAAGTTTAATACAAGGGGTATTTTTTAAGTAAGGTCCATTTGAACATAAGTACACAACAAAAGTTTATTTCAAAAAAGTAAATTTATTTTCAGAAAGTACATACTTCACTCTATTTTTAACATAGTTGCCAAGTTTGTTCAAACACTTATCATACCTCTGAACCAATTTTAAAATACCCTCTTCATAAAAACTTGTCGCCTGCTCCGATAACCAAGAGTTCACTGCCGTTTTCACGTCGTCGAAGGGTGACCGGAGTGGTCCTCATCATGGACGTTGTCACGGCCATCTTTGAATTGTCATACCCACCTACACACTTTGCTTTCACTCATAACAGTATCACCGTACACTTCACAAATCTGTCGATGAATTTCTGCAGCAGGTAGGTTTCTTGCTGACAAAAACCGTATCACTGAGCGAAGCTCATATGCGGCGGGTGAGTTGATAGTCTTAAACATTTTTAAAGCACAGAACAGAACCGTACAGGTTAGCTACAGAGCGGAAACTGAGCACAGTTGTTTCCGAGGCATGCCGGTACATGACGCACGTACTCGTTGCGGTATGCGCGTGAACTACTAGTGTCTACAACAAAACGGACCTTACTTAAAAAATAACGCTCATACTTTAAGCATCAGCTTAAGCACAGAGCAGATCTTTTCAATCATCATTATCAACAACAAGAACAATAAGAACCACATCTGGTCCAACAATTAGAATATATGCACAGACACAAATACATTGCAAGCAACACATTCATCCAAACTAAGACATACATGCATTCAACTACAAATTGCATGTAGATATTTCATTAACTGGAGTCTGGCTTCTAGAGCATTTTTGAAGGACATAGAAAAGAGAGCACAAAAAGGCAGTCACTTCAGTTCACCAAGGGAAATGACTTGTTCTGGATACATGTTGGCATCCATGTAATGATATTTGTCAAGACCTCAGGGAACTGGGCTGGAAGTACTATATCTTTTGATCAGTGTGAGGCTGTATATTTGAATCCCTAACCACTAATTGCTTCATGTGACCAGAATTGGTTCAGTGTTACTGTTTCTATGGTTCTATTCAGCTGCCAGCGCTACCCGAATCGATGTGAATTCTAGATAAGGGAACATTTGATGCAGACTAAATATCTTGTCACATTTCATTGCATTTCCTGTCCTTATATTTACTACTGTGTTTTTATCATAGCCACATGTCTGCTTCTTTTGGAACTGTGGACTTTTAATAAATACTGAAGTTGTTGTACAATTGCAGTAACATATGATGGAAATACCTACGAAAAATGCAGAAATTCGTGGGAGGTAGTGGAGGGAAGTTTACAATAGCTTTGCTGACAAAATGTGAACTAAAATGATGAAATATCCAGGTTTAAGTTTTACTAAAAACTAGCCGTCCCCTGCCACATGTTGCTGTGGCCCAGTCTGTGTATGTGTTTTGTGTGTATATATGTGTGTTTGCGTATATACGAGGGGTATTTTTAAAGTAAGGTCCGTTTGAACATAAGTACACAACGAAAGTTTATTTCAAAAAAGTAAATTTATTTTCAGAAAGTACATACTTCACTCTATTTTTCGACATAGTTGCCAAGTTTGTTCAAACATTTATCATACCTCTGATCCAATTTTAAAATACCCTCTTCATAAAAACTTGCCGCCTGCTCCGATAACCAAGAGTTCACTGTAATCAAAGAAGGGCGATTGGAGCAGTCCTCATCATGAACGTTGTCACGCCCATCTTTGAATTGTCGTACCCACTTACGCACTTTACTTTCACTCATAACAGTATCACCGTATACTTCACAAATCTGTCAATGAATTCCTGCAGCAGGCAGGTTCCTTGCTGACAAAAACCGTATCACTGAGTGAACCTCACATGCGGAGGGTGAGTTGATAGTCTTAAACATTTTTAAAGCACAGAACAGAACCGTACAGGTTAGCTACAGAGCGGAAACTGAGCACAGTTGTTCCCGAGGCATGCCGGTACACGATGCAAGCACTCGTTGCGGTATGCGCGCGAACTACTAGTGTCTACAACAAAACGGACCTTACTTAAAAAAATACCCCTCGTATGTGTGGTTTTGCGCATGCGTTGTAATGTATTTTTGGTTTTTTAAGTCTCTTCTGCTGTGTTTTTCAATGTTTTCATGAGTGACGGTCACTTGTTGGCCTGATACATGTATTGTGTCCAAATTTAGCGTCATTTTGTCCAGTGGTTTTTGAGTTATGTTAATCCCACAAACGAACATTACATTTTTATTTATATAGATAAATGTTGAGAGAAAGATCATATATACACAATAATCATGTGAGCAGGAAGACCACAAAATATGTCATGAGCAAACCAATTATACGAAGATAGCATCTTTATAATGGATAATGGTGAGCTCACCAAGAGCAGCCAGATATAAGGAATCTATGACCACAATAAAGAAAGATTTGATTTGAATTGAATTTGGAGCACCAGCAGAAAATCAAATCAAATCAAATCAAATCAAAATGGTGACAGAAAATAGAAATTGCTGAAGACTTCCTTTTATGAGTATAAAAAGCTCTATTGTCCTGAGTCATGTCATTGGTCCATATGCTTCATGTCTACCATGCACAGGAAGAACCATTTCAGATCGGATCAAAGCCCCATCTAGTCCTGCATTCAGTTACCTGCCAACCAACTCCTCCATGTCATATTCTGCAGCAGCTGGTAGGCATTGTAGATTTAGTGCTCTAGATGGCCATTCAGACTAATTGCTGCTTTGATTATCATAACCTCCACAAATTTATCTAATCCCCCTTAAAACCATTGTGTTTGGCAGATGTCACTAAACATTTTAATTACACACTATGTGAAAATAATACTTCATTATATATGTCTCGAATCGTCCACCATTCAGCTCAAGTATATGGTCCCAGTTCTAATATAATTGTATTGTAGGGCATTATCCATGTCACATTATATATATATATATATATATAAAGGTAGTCCCCTGACATTAAGTCCAGTCATGTCTGACTCTGGGGTGTGGTGCTCATCTCCATTTCTAAGCCGAAGAACCAGCGTTGTCCGTAGACACCTCCAAGGTCATGTGGCCGGCATGACTGCATGGAGCGCCGTTACCTTCCCGCTGGAGCGGTAACTATTTATCTACTCACAGTTGCATGTTTTCGAACTGCTAGGTTGGCAGAAGCTAGGGCTGACAGCGGAAGCTCACGCCGCTCCCCGGAATAGAACCTGTGACCTTTTGATCAACAAGCTCAGCAGCTCAGTGCTTTAACCCACTGCGCCACCAGGGGCTCCATATATATATATATATATATATATATATATATATATATATATGTCTCTCCTTTCTTACATTTTTCACAGCTAATCAGACTCAAATACAATATTTCTTCCTAGGTGTTGATTGATTGCTCTGGTTGTTCTTTACTTGTACCTCTTTTTAGGTGTGGTGGTCACCTATATGGGGCATCTAATTGTTGCTGGTTTGTACACCGCCCTGAGTCGCCTTCGGGCTGAAATGGGTGAAATAGAAATTATGTAAATAAATACATAAATAAATAACCTATTCTGATAATTTAGGTTGGCATAGATCTAGATCAGCCCCACAATGGCTACAGGGCTGATTTGCAGTGATGCGGAGCAAAGCCACCTTGGGGAAAGGTTGGGAGAAAACTTGAATTCTGGAGCAGAATCTGGGCTTTTCCCCAACTTAGAGGCAGCGAGGACAATTGGATCCTACAGCAACTACACTGGCTGCCATGCCAAATTCCCCAGGCTCAGATGACCAAGGAGACAGGATGGCAATCCCTTTTCACTCTTACTCCACCCACCTGTTCCCTGTGGCTTGCCCTGCCATCAACCAGAGTGACAAGGAGCACTGAGGAGGGAGAGGAAAAATAATTTCTTTCTTTTGCCCTTCTCCTTCCCTTGGGAGGAAAAGAAGAAAATTGTTAACTGGAGTCCATGAGATGATAATGGAGTGGAAAGGGGGCGGAAACAGTCTCATATTTCTGCTCTGCAATAAAGGTTTGCATGTGAGTCTGAGCAATATGGATTAATGGAAGGAAATTTCACGAGTAAATGTTTAAGATAAATCACTCACTGTCAGTGGTACATTTAAAGGAAATGCAGTAGTACAAACTATAAAGCATTTGTGCCTTAGGATATGACCCTCAGTAAATTTAGAAAAAAAGTGACGCATGACTAATTGGATTGTGGGGCAGCATTGGAAGTGAAGCATTGACATCTTCCTCCTAGGCTTGCTGTCTGGCCAACGTGACTCCTAGATGACTTTGTGGCACTATATTGCACTTAGTGGGGGAGGGGAAAGAGAGCCCACCCATTGCATTTGAACCATTAATTTAAACTCATTGGTTGGCTGAGTCAAACTGGAGTAACCTAGATGTGATTTCCACTCATACATTGGGATATTTTAGGGGAAATCTACGAGGGGTATTTTTAAAGTAAGGTCCGTTTTGTTGTAGACACTAGGGCTAGGCAACCACGGAAAAATTTGTTTCTAAACTCGATTCGTTTTTAGGGGGGTTTTGCGTTTCGATTTTTAAAAGAATTCCGAAATTTTTCTTTAAAAAAGTTCAAAATTTACGAAATTTCGGAAATTACGAAACAATTACGAAACAATTATGAAACAATTACGAATCAATTCGTTAATGGCGGACGCAACCGTGCAATACGCTAAAAAAACCTCCAAATGGGACAGGGGGAACTTCTGAAGCTTCCCTCTCCCTCTGTTGTTGACTGTTGGTATGATAATTATATTTTTTTTCACTGATAAAACAAACAACAACTATCAAACTTGCACCAGACATGCGGAAATAATGAAACAATTTCGAAACATTTCGAAACAATTACGAAACGAATTGAAAAATTCGTTTCGATTTTTAGTTGCTCCTGAATGGTTCAATATCGCTTCATTATAAAAAAAATAACATGTGTACCGGCATGCCTCGGGAACAACTGCGCTCAGTTTCCACTCTGTAGCTACCTGTACGGTTCTGTTCTGTGCTTTAAAAATGTTTAAGACTATCAACTCACCCGCCGATGAATTTCTGCAGCAGGCAGGTTCCTTGCTGACAAAAACCGTATCACTGAGCGAACCTCACATGCAGAGGGTGAGTTGATAATCTTAAACATTTTTAAAGCACAGAACAGAACTGTACAGGTTAGCTACAGAGCGGAAACTGAGCACAGTTGTTCCCGAGGCATGCCGGTACACGACGCACGTGCTCGTTGCGGTATGCACGCGAACTACTAGTATCTACAACAAAACGGACCTTACTTAAAAAATACCCCTCGTATTTGACCTCTGGCTGGCACTTACAGCCTAATGGTGGTCCCATCTTCACCCTGTAAATTGTTGTATTGTTGTGTTATTAAGAATTATGTGAACTTGCAGGTTTAATTCTCTTTGTCACAACTTTTCTTTCTTTCTTTATTTATTTACTGTATTTGTATACCACCCCTCTCAGCCTTCCGGCGACTTGAGGCGGTTTACAAGGCAAAATTCAGTGCCACAAAAACACAAGTACAATTAAAAAACATTAACATCAATAAAATGAAAACAACAACAATACAACATAAGTCAATAAATCCCTATTAAAAGCATTGTCCAGTCCCATCGTACAGTTATCCCGTTTTCCTATGTCTGTTAGTCAATATTTGCAAACACTTGCTCGAAAAGCCATGTTTTGAGTTTTTCTCAAAATGTTAGGAGTGAAGAAGCTGATCTGATCTCCCTAGGGAGGGCGTTCCATAGCCGAGGGGCCACTGCTGAGAAGGCCCTGTCTCTCATCCCCGCCAGATGTAGTTGTGAAAAAGGTGGGATCGAGAGCAGGGCATCCCCAGAAGATCTTAAAGTCCTCAATGGTTCATAAGGGGAGATGCATTCGGTTAGGTACGTTGGGCCAGAACCGTTTAGGGCAGTGATGAGCAACCTTTTGAGCTGAGTGTGTCAAAATTCGCCAAAAAAAATGAACATAACTTGGGTGGGGTGTCACTTTGAAGGGAAAAAACTTAATTTTGTGATATTTATAGTTCAAATAACAAAAAAGTATAATTATAATATACAATTTTTCATAAACCAAAAACTAACTATTTATCTTACCTGCTTAGTGTAAATTAAGATGGCTGCTGCTGTTTCTAATGGCGGGAAATGGCACCCATAGCACAGACGCTTGCCTCTCCCAGCCTCCTCCTCACTTATTTCAGTAATGATGGTAAATTAGATATTCACGACACCCCAGAACAGTAGATTGGATGATGGTTGCTGTGGTTATGTGGTTGCTAATAATGGAGATCATGGGGGCCCCAAAGATGCATCCCCTGTGGCATTCTGCTCCCTGCTCCGCCGGCTGGAAGTGAGGACAAAGATCCCCTAACGGCCTAACCAGAAGTCCTAGAACTAGACGCTTTGTGCCAGAGTTCTGTTATTTTGGCCTACAGACCTCCGGCACAGCGTGTCTACACTGCAGCAAATGTTTCATCCCCGGCCGTGCAGGAGCCAAGGATGAAATGTCCTTGGCATATGACCCCATGCTTTTCTATATGCGGCTGCATGTCATCAAAAATGGCTACGCGTGTCAGTGCTGACACGCAAGTCATAGGTTCATCATCGTGGGTTTAGGGCTTTATAGGCCAAAGCCAGCACTTTAAATTTGGCCCGGTAGCAAACCGGCAGCCAGTGGAGCTGGCGTAGCAGGTGGGTTGTATGCTCCCTGAGAGCCGCTCCTGTTAGCAACCTGGCTGCCGTCCGTTAGACCAGTTGAAGCTTCCAGACCGTCTTCAAAGGCAACCCCATATAGAGAGCGTTGCAGTAGTCTATATGGGATGTAACCAGAGAGTGAACTACTGTGGCCAAGTCAAGTTATTGGGCAGTTTGTCATGAGTCCTGGATCTGGGAGGTATATTTTCATGGTATCATTGGTAAGTATTCCCTACTGGGGACTCAGGGAATCTGGGGCAGACAGGTCTTGAATGGAGCAAGCCTTCATCTCTTTCCATTGCCTCCTGGTGGTAGGGGGACTGTAATGATTCTTACCTCGTGGGCCGAAGGAGAAGCCCGGGAATATCAGTGGGCAGGCCTCCATTTTGTGAGTGTCAACAAAGGAAGCAGACATCTTGGGAGTGTAAAAGGAGAAGAGGGGAGGAGCTGTAGCTCTCTTTTGATTGGTTAGGACAGATGGGAGGAGTTTAGCCCTGGGAGGGAAAAGTGTCAGCTTGAGAGAGAGCAGGGAGATTGGTTTTGGGAACAGAAGAGGAGAGAGGTAGATTTTGGTGTGCTTAGATTTTTCCTTCAGAGAGTATTGTGGCATTGTCCCCCATTTTGTATATTTGCATTTCGTTTTTCCTGCCAAAGTGGAGTATCTTGCATTTGTCACTGTTGAACTTCATTTTGTTAGTTTTGGCCCATCTTTCTAATCTGTCAAGATCATTTTGAATCCTGTTCCTGTCCTCTGGAGTATTGGCTATCCCTCCCAATTTGGTGTCGTCTGCAAACTTGATGATCATGCCTTCTAGCCCTTTATTAGGCTTAATCATAAGCCAAATGTGATGTTATTAATTACTTAAAAGTTGTATTTCATCATTCTACTTTCACTTGACTTAGCCGATGGTTTGTTGACTGAAATAAAGGCTACTGACTGACTGGCAAATGTAAGTAAATCAATAGGTACCACTCCGGTGGAAAGGTAACAGCGCTCCATGCATATGCTGGCCACATGACCTTGAAGGTGTCTACGGATAACGCCGGCTCTTCAGCTTAGAAATGAAGATGAGCACCAACCCCCAGAGTCAGACGTGACTGGATTTAATGTCAGAGGACAACCTTTACCTTACTTTACCTTTTAACAGCTATTTATATTCTTTCAACTGGTCCAACGGGTGGCAGCCAGGTTGTTAACTGATGCCCCTTACAGAGAGAGGTCAACCCTCCTATTTAAGGAGCTCCATTGGCTGCTGTTCATTTTCCGGTCCCAATTCAAGGTGCAGGTGCTTACCTACAAAGCCCTAAAGAATTTGGGACCCGCCTACCGCGTGACTGCATCTCCGTATATGAACCCACACGATCCTTCCGATCATCTGGAGAGGCCCTGCTCACGATTCCACCTGCGTCGCAAGCGCATTTGGTGGGGACGAGGGACAGGGCCTTCTCTGTGGTAGCCCCCCGACTCTGCTACTCTCCCCCCAAGGACATCAGACAAGCCCCAACGTTGGCAGTCTTTAGGAAGAGCTTGAAGACCTGGCTGTTGCAGTGTGCCTTTCCAGAATAGGAAACTCCTAGCATCATGTCCCAAATGCACTTTATCAGAGATTTAAGATTGTCTGCACACCGCACCTACCTCTAAAAACCTTACACTCCACCTGTCACGTCCAGCACTTTTAAATTTTTATTCATTACACTTGGCCCGGCCTAGTTTTAAATGCGTCATGGTGTTATTGTTTTTTGTGTTTATTGTTATTGCTTTAATGTTTATTGTTTTGCTTTATGAGTTTATTGTTGTATTTGTTGTGCTGTTGTTTTATTGAGGGCCTTGACCTTTGTAAGCCGCACCGAGTCCTTCGGGAGATGTTAGCGGGGTATAAATAAAGATAATAATAATAATAATAATAATAATAATAATGGGAAATTATTTAACAGGAAATTTGTGCAGGTCCCCAAAGTCCCTAAGATCACATTCCTATGTCTGCTTGTTTTCTTTCAAAATAAACTCAGCCAATTCATACATTTTTTCATACAGTGGGAAGGAATCCCACTGAAGCATTGCAGCGCACCCAAATACCTGGGAGTCACTCTGGACCATTCTCTGACCTACAAGAAGCACTGCCTGAACATCAAACAAAAAGTGGGTGCTAGAAACAATATCATACGAAAGCTGACTGGCACAACCTGGGGATCACAACCAGATACAGTGAAGACATCTGCCCTTGCGCTATGCTACTCTGCTGCTGAGTATGCATGCCCAGTGTGGAACACATCTCACCACACTAAAACAGTGGATGTGGCTCTTAATGAGACATGCCGCATTATCACAGGGTGTCTGCGCCCTACACCACTGGAGAAATTACACTGCTTAGCCGGTATTGCACCACCTGACATCCACCAGGAAGTAGCAGCCAATAGTGAAAGGACCGAGGCAGAGACATTAGGCCTGGGTAACAACGGAAAAATTTGTTTCTAAAATCGATTCATTTTTGGGGGGGTTTTGCGTTTCGATATTTAAAAGAATTCCGAATTTTTTCTTTTAAAAAGTTCGATATTTACAAAATTTCGTAAATGTAAAAAAAGTTACGAAACATTAACGAAACAAATACGAAACAATAACGAATCGATTCGTTAATGGCGGCCGCGGCCGCGCAATACGCTAAAAAACCTCCAAATGGGACAGGGGGAACTTCTGAAGCTTCCCTCTCCCTCTGTTGTTGACTGTTGGTGTGATATTATAATTTTTTTCACTAATTAAACAAAAAACAACTATAAAACTTGCCCCAGACATGCGGAAATAATAACGAAACGACCTCAAACCGATAACGAAACAAATACATAACAAATCTGAAGCATTTATGAAACGAATTTAAAAATTCGTTTCGTTTTTAAGTTGCTCCAGAATGGTTCGTTATCGCTTCGTTATAAAAAAAAAATAACAAATTTTTTACGAATTAACGAAACGAAACCGCCCAGCCCTAAGAGACATCTCCAGCTCATCCCTTGTTTGGGTATTAGCCAGCACGTCAACGACTTAAATCAAGAAATAGTTTTCTTAGATCTACAGAGATACTCGCTGGAACACCTCAGCAAGCGAGAGTTCAAAAGTGGCAGGCTCAAACCCAGCACCTCAATCCGTGGGTGATACCAGATGAGAGACTCCCCCCTGGGCACACAGAAGACTGGGCGACTTGGAAGGCGCTGAACAGACTGCGCTCTGGCACCACGAGATGCAGAGCCAATCTTAAGAAATGGGGCTACAAAGTGGAATCCACGACATGCGAGTGTGGAGAAGAGCAAACCACTGACCACTTGCTGCAATGCACCCTGAGCCCTGCCACATGCACAATGGAGGACCTTCTTGCGGCAACACCAGAGGCAGTCCAAGTGGCCAGATACTGGTCAAAGGGCATTTAATCAGCTACCAAGTTTTGAAAATTTGTGGGTTTTTTAAATCTGTTTGTTTGTTTTGTTCTGTTAGAAATGTAATACAGTGTTCTGGTTGCGGATGACACGATAAATAAATACATTTTTTTTAAAAAAAAAAACCTATAAGGCATAATTTCTGCTTCCTTGGAGACTAGGACGCGGAACAATGGCTTCAAACTACAAGAGAGGAGATTCCATCTGAACATTAGGAAGAACTTCCTGACTGTGAGAGCCGTTCAGCAGTGGAACTCTCTGCCCCAGAGTGTGGTGGAGGCTCCTTCTTTGGAAGCTTTTGAGCAGAGGCTGGATGGCCATCTATCAGGGGTGATTTGAATGCAATATTCCTGCTTCTTGGCAGGGGGTTGGACTGGATGGCCCATGAGGTCTCTTCCAACTCTTTGATTCTATGATTCTATGGCTATAGTCAAAAGGGAAATTATTTAACAGGAAATTTGTGCAGGACCCCAAAGTCCCTAAGATCACATTCCTATGTCTGCTTGTTTTCTTTCAAAATAAACACTATAAGGCATAATTTGGCCCTTATTTTTGGCAGTGTTTCAGAAAACAGAAAAATTATGAAATGTTAAAAACAATTTTAACAAGGAGTGGGGACTACTATGTAAGAAGCTGCATGTGTAATAAAGGGGCAAATGCAGTTACACGCAACTGGATGTTATTTCAGTTGTCACATTTTATTTATTGACTCAGCCTAGCAAAAAAAGAAGAAAATTCCAATAGATGCAGTCAATAAACCACAATGAAGCCATGCATAGCACTGTGAGGGATGCTACCAAAATGCAAGACTTTCCTGAACAGAAAGGATGGGGTGAAAAATACAATCTGCATCTTTGGGGTGTATGAAGTTGCTGGCCTCCTCTCCTTTTCTTTGTCTTCGAGGATGATTTATGAACCTTTCCACTCTTCGGCAGTCTTTTAAGTTAAAGAATCCATTATGCCTTCATGGTGGCAGAAGTAATTAAAAGTGTGATCAACTTCGGTCTGACAAATTCACACACACACACACACATATATATCCAAACAAAAAAAGCTCAGCTTCTTTAATAATGTTCCCTACTGGCAGGGAGTTTTGCTAATCTAATACCTGTTAATTTTCTTTCTAATTAGGGGTATGGCTCACCAGAGGCTGTTTTGTACTTAATTTGTTGGGATTTTATTATGTGGCTCAACAGCCAGCCATTGTGTTCCTCATGTGATTGTGGCTAAGATCATTCAGGCATTACCGGCACACTGAAGCCCTTAGAGAGAACGTGCCACTACAATTTGTGAGTCACCCGTTCTTGCTCTGCCTCGGCCTTGTCATGTGTGTGCCTGTCAGGATTCATCTCCATCTCCATTACCCCTGGGGCAAAAAGTCATATTTTGTTTCTGCTCACTTGTCTGATTTTTCGCAGATCTTATCCCCATCTTCAGAACCGTAAGCAAGTGCCATCTTCTGAGAATTTAAGGCGGAAATCTAAAGTGCTGGGCTGGCCAGATTTCCTTCCAAATATCTTTTGATCCATAGCAATTGTTCTTGGTTTGGCTGTTTGATGTTTTTGATTCAGAACACACTGATATCAAATTAGATAAATATTCATTTTAAACCAAATACGAGCAGCTGTAGTGCTCGACAGTTTCTTCTCCCTCTTTCCTTCGGTTTATTCTGAAGCTCTTTAAAATGAGGAGAGGGATACAGAGGGAAGTTTACACGTTGGATTTTGAAATCTTCGGTGCTGGTAATTCGTCAATGACATTTTAGACTCAAATCAGTTAATTAAATAAAATTGTTTCCCATTATCACCATAATTTCATATGTATAAAATGCAACTTCTTTGGCAACTGCTCAAATCGGAAATATTAAACATTCGAGCAAGATTAGATCCCATTTCATCCCATGTGAATCAACCTAGGCCCCCTTAACATATAGGTAGGATTGTGTCATAGTCACCTTCTTGTCATATAAATTGTCTGTGGTGCATATGTGCACAATGTTACTCTACAGCTGGTGCTTCTTGGGTGAGGTTTCCCACATGATCACTGTCTTCCTTACTAACTCATTGCTTCATTCATAGACAGCTTATTACCCCATGGGATCAAAAGGAACTAGCTCTCTGGCATGAAAGAAGCCAATTTAAAGATAGTATCTTATTTGGGCTATAGAAGAAGTTGCAGAGGTTTCATTAGTTTGCAAACCTATGGCATGGGATTATAGCCATTGTTCTTATTATGTAATTTTGCATTGCATATTGTCTTCCCAGTTCTTAGTACATGAAAGATATGTGTCATAGAATCATAGAATCATAGAATCAAAGAGTTGGAAGAGACCTCATGGGCCATCCAGTCCAACCCCCTGCCAAGAAGCAGGAATATTGCATTCAAATCACCCCTGACAGGTGGCCATCCAGCCTCTGTTTAAAAGCTTCCAAAGAAGGAGCCTCCACCACACTCCCTGGCAGAGAGTTCCACTGCTGAATGGCTCTCACAGTCAGGAAGTTCTTCCTCGTGTTCAGATGGAATCTCCTCTCTTGTAGTTTGAAGCCATTGTTTCGCGTCCTAGTCTCCAAGGAAGCAGAAAACAAGCTTGCTCCCTCCTCCCTGTGGCATCCTCTCACATATTTATACATGGCTATCATATCTCCTCTCAGCCTTCTCTTCTTCAGGCTAAACATGCCCAGCTCCTTAAGCCGTTCCTCATAGGGCTTGTTCTCCAGACCCTTGATCATTTTAGTTGCCCTCCTCTGGACACATTCCAGCTTGTCAATATCTCTCTTGAATTGTGGTGCCCAGAATTGGACACAATATTCCAGGTGTGGTCTAACCAAAGCGGAATAGAGGGGTAGCATTACCTCCCTAGATCTAGACACTATGCTCCTATTGATGCAGACCAAAATCCCATTATCGCAAGTCAGTGTAGATTCACCTTGCTCAGAACAACACCACACACCAAGGCTGTAGGTTTTGTAGTTTATTGAAGAAAAAGCAAAAGTCAAAAACATAGAATAAGGTTGCAAAAATTCACTAGCCAAAAAAAAAGTTAAATGCAAAGGCAGAGTTCCCAAGGTCCAAAGGCAAATAACATGAAGTATCATCCACAAGCATTGGTCAAAGAGGAATCCATGGCAGCATGACAGAGCTTTCCCCAAAAGCCGAGGCAATTCCAGAGAAGTTAGCAGGGTGTAAGCAAAGTTGCACTGACAAAGGGTTGACTTCAATCAGATCGTTAAATATGCTTTCCTAGCATGAAAGCATTACGTTGACCTCAAACTTCCCATTAGCACTTCGGCGTACCCTTAATTGCAAACGGTCCTCCCTAACCAAATCCCCATCACCTTCAAGGCTGAATAACTCATTATCTTGGGACTGACCAGCCTGGGAATCGACAGGCACTGAGCTCACAGATGGAGAGGTCGACTCCTCCACCTGCAGCAGTGAAGTTTCACTCAAATCATGACCATCTTCTAAAACAACATTCCTTTCTCTGGGAAACAGAAATTCTGTCTCGTCTTCAGTATCATTACTGTCTGCATCAACAACAGGGACATGTTCAGAAATCTGTAACCCATCATCCTCCTTGTCCTGAGGAAACTCAGGCTCAGAAAGGTCAGGCTCAGACTGAGCCACAACACATATACAGAACAGCTCTCATCCCGTTTATTTGAAATAAATACTCATTTAGTATTTTCTCCTCTTATTACACTGGCCATTACACATTTTGGTGCCTCAATGTTCAAAGCCAGCCCAGGTCGGAGTGAGCTTGCTGTTGACCTTTGCAGCCTGAAAGACAGTTACATCTGTCTTAATTCTGAAAGCTATTAAGAAAAGAGCAGATTTCCTGAAAGAAGAACCAGGAAAATAAGATTCTGACTATAAATTGAAGGTCAGCTGCTGTCCTCACCTTTTTGCCTTGTTTTTTACTCGTGTTGTAGTTTGAAATGGTCATATGATTGGTCAAATAAATAAATATTATTAGGTACCGCTTATGTGGGGAGGCTAATTTAACTAATTTAAGAGGCCATAAAAATCTCCAGCAAGCATGCAAGGAATGAGGAAGTACTTCATCAGTGTCACAAATGGATGGTGAAGCAACAGCTCCCCTGGTGGCCAGAAGCTGGAATGTTAAATAGCCTCTGAGTGTCTGTCTATATATGTTGTGTGTCCATGGCATTGAATGTTTGCCATGTATATGTACGCTCTCTACGTGGGGTTGCCTTTGAAGATGGCTCGGAAGCTCCAATTAGTCCAACGGTCGGCAGCCATGTTACTAACGGGAGCGGAGCGCAGGGAGCATACAACTCCTCTGCTGCACCAGCTCCACTGGCTGCCGATTTGCTACCGGGCTCAATTCAAAGTGCTGGCGTTGGCCTTTAAAGCCCTAAGCGGTTCTGGCCCAACCTACCTATCCGAACGTATCTCGGCCTATCAGCCCACCAGGACCCTAAGATCCTCTGGGGAGGCCCTGCTCTCTATCCCGCCTGCTTCACAGGTGCGGCTGGCGGGGACGAGAGACAGGGCCTTTTCTGTGGTGGCCCCTCGACTATGGAACGCCCTTCCCATGGAGGTAAGATCAGCCCCCTCGCTGATGGTGTTCCGAAGAAGATTAAAAACCTGGATGTTCGGACAGGCATTTGGTTAATTCGGTGCAATGAATGTGATGATTAAAGGATTGGTAATATGGACGATGAAAATGGATCACGATTTTAGTCAGGAGATGCATTGGATTGTTATTGATGTACCAATATTGTGTATTATGTTTTTATGGTTTTAAATTGTATACTGTTGACTATTGTATTTGGTATTTTGTTGTAAACCGCGTTGAGTCGCCAGCTAGGCTGAGAAACAGCGGTATACAAGTATAGTAAATAAATAAATAAATAAATACATTGCAATCCACCCTGAGTCCCCTGCGGGATAAGAAGAGTGGAATATAAATACTGTAAATAAGTAAGTAAATAAATAAATATTAGACCTGTTTCTGGGTATTAGACCTGTTTCTGGCACCAGTTTCCCCCCTCCAGCTCTAGTTTTTGAAATACTGTACATGGGCCATCTAACAGTTGCCATCTGCTCGCCCATAGAAAGCCATGATATCCATATCTAAGAAACTAGAGCTTATGCAGTCTACCCTATGCAATTTTCTGAATCCCAAATGACCCCAGGAACAGACTTAAAAACCAAGACAAAAAATTTGGTTGTACTGAGTTATCTGTTTCTTTCCCATCATCAGTATCTTTAAGCCCACCAATGAAAACTTTGCATGTCTGTCATAGTTCTTCTTTGTGTATAAGAGGGACAGTCCTTTTAACAACCTGATCAATCAATTATATCGTTCTAGAATGTTGAAAATATGAATCTTGCACTTAATATTGACCTGTCAGAAGAAGAAACCCAAAAGCTGAGTTTGTATGTATGCAATAAAGTATTTCTAACCCACTGCATATCAACAAGTCTATGAGGAGGGTACAACGGAATGACCACTAAGAATCTAAACAATGTTACAGTTAAATAGAACAAAACAATCCAACAGATTACAAACCCCTGAGTTATTAGATTCTTTCTCTGTGTTTACTCTTTAATTCTTGCTAATTAATGGCATTTCTCCTCTAATGAAATCCCATATGTTTGGGAAAGTGGAGGATCTGAGTTCTACCTACTCTTTGTATGTGCCGTCATGCTTGGGGGCTATTAGTCTTAATGAAGGAGGGATGGACGTGGCACCTTTCCCCCAAGGGATTGCTTCTTGCCCTCCTATAGGAAACTGGAACTCCCAAAAACCCAAAACACTGTAAATAGCTCAAGATAGGTTTTATTTATGACAAAGTCATTTCTTCAAAGCAATGAGCTGGACAACTTTAGAGGGGTGAAGGAAAATATACATTACAGTCTCAATTAGTCCTGGGTCCAAGGGGTTTGAAGCTGAGAAGCCTCACCAAGTTTCCTCTTTCCTCAATGGCTGTGAATGCCGGAGCAAACCACAACCCCAGTTCAGATGGCCTATGTTTTGAAGATTCAGGATCTTCCTTTGGTGCCAAAAGAACCGGCTTGAAGGCCGGGTCTCCTCAATAATTGTCCAGGACAATCTGGACATAAAGCATGAGTCCCAGGCATAAAAAACCTCAGAACTGGTGCTAAGAGGTAACTTAAATCAGGGTCCTTTAGAATTAAGTCTTTTACTCACGTCCATCTGGTACGAACTCTGATGGCAGAATGAAAGGAAAAAGGAAGTTCTCCCCTCTTGCAGGATGAGGTGGAGCCAAACAGTACTGATTGACAGCTACAAGCAACCAATCCATACAACTATACATAAGCAGGGTAAAAAGGGGCAGGATTAAGCATGATACAACAGTTTAAATCTTACAACTAACAGTTCTACACATAGGTGGCGCCACTTGCGCCATCACATTGTATTATTTTTGTGTTCCAACCACCTACATAAGAAGAGGATTTGGGCTTAAAATAAAGGAAATGAAGGTGCATGGGAGTTATATAAGGGAGGGGAGAGAGGAGCGCAACACTAAGAGCACAGCCACATCCCTCCTAAGCTTCAAGAAGGAGGTAAATACCATTCTTTTCAAGAAGGCCTTTAACTAAGAGATGTGCCATAGGAATGGGTTAAGTTTTAAGGTTTAAGACTATTTATTGAAGGGCTGATACAGGGGAGGAGTCTTTATCATATATGTGTTTTTAGTATGTTTTAACTTGTGCATTTTTATGTTTTATCGTTTATTTATTTGTCGTGTCAGGACAACCAGTCAATTATATTACATTTCTAACAGAACAAAGCAAACAAACAGAGAAAATACAAAATGTGTGAGTTTGGTAGTTGATTAAATATCCTTTGACCAGTATCTGGTCACTTGGAATGCTTCTGGTGTTGCTGCAAGAAGATCCTCCATTGTGCATGTGGCAGGGCTCAGGTTGCATTGCAGCAAGTGGTCTGTGGTTTGCTCCTCTCTGCACTCGCATGTTGAGGATTCCACTTTGTAGCCCCATTTCTGAAGGTTGGCTCTGCATCTTGTGGTGCCAGAACGCAGTCTGTTCAGCGCCTTTCAAGTCGCCCAGTCCTCTGTGTGCCCAGGGGGGAGTTTCTCATTTGGTATCAGCTATTGGTTGAGGTTCTGGGTTTGAGCCTGCCACTTTTGGACTCTCGCTTGCTGAGGTGTTCCAGCGAGTGTCTCTGTAGATCTTAGAAAACTATGTCTGGATTTAAGTCGTTGACGTGCTGGCTGATACCCAAAAAGGGATGAGCTGGAGATGTCTCTGCCTTGGTCCTTTCACTATTGGCTGCCACTTCCAATAGGGATATATTGAACATGGTGATCAGCTCATGATATGAATAAACATAACAGTTTAAATAACGTACCAGTAAGGCCTTCTCTTCCTCTCCCCTCCCTTATATAACTGCACTAATCTTGTTGTGTTTCTTCTTCTTCTTCTTCTTCTTCTTCTTCTTCTTCTTATTATTATTATTATTATTATTATTATTATTACCTTGCCCCATCTCCCGAGGGGACTCGGAGCAGCTTATAACAGTGTAAATACCACAATAATAATCAAAACAAACCATATTAATAAAACAATAAACCAAAAACCAATTTAAATAGAATCAACACAAGTAACTAAACAATGCATAAAAGTGAAAAAAGTGAACCAAACATATTAAATTAACTTGAAGTCTGCAGTCTTACAAGAACATGAGAACTCTAGCTGTTGTTCTTTTTAAAAGCAATATTAAAGACATGCATAAAAAATGTAAAAATACAGGATTAAATATTTTATACCAATAACTCTAGAATGCTTCTGCATGTAAGCAAAGGTCTATAAGATTTTTTTTTAACCGAAAAAACATAATGTTTGAACTTCATAGCGAAACCTCATAGGACAATGGCTATTTCAGCAGATACTGTTGAACTTAATGCTATTCAAAATGAGAGGTTATTTGAGGAAAGGTAGCGTGATGAGAGCTACAAACATTGGTGTATGAATGAGAGGGAATACACAAAATTTCTGTCCATACCTTCAATACTCAGTATACTGATAACACTGGTCAACACACTTTTTGGTGCCTCAAATATTAAACCTGTTTCTGGCTATATTTTATTTATTTATTTATTTATTATTCAAACTTATATGCCGCCACTCCTCTAGGGCTCGGAGCGGCTTACAAAACAAACTGGAATCTAACACAGATTAAAACAACAGATCAAAGGTCAAAAGCCTGTTGAAACAAATATGTCTTACAAGCCCTGTGGAAGGCTGATAAGTCTTGCAAGGCACGAACTTCTGGTGGCAGAGTGTTCCAGAGCGATGGTGCCACCACTGTAAAGACTCTGCGTTTAGTTGCTGTTAGACGCAAGGTTTGGGGTTGTTACTTTAGATCAGGGGTCTTCAAACTAAGGTCCGGGGGCCGATACGGCCCTCCAAGTTCATTTACCCGGCCCTCGCTCAGGGTCAACCTAAGTCTGAAATGACTTGAAAGCACACAACAATGAAAACAACAATCCTATCTCACAAGCCAAAAGCAGGCCCACACTTCCCATTGAAATACTAATAAGTTTATATCTGTTACAATTTTTCTTCATTTTAGTTATTGTATTGTTTTAAAGTGTTTTTGCACTACAAATAAAATATGTGCAGTGTGCATAGGAATTAATTCATTTTTTTTTCAAATTATAATCCAGCCCTCCAATAGTTTGAGGGATTGTGACCTAGCCCTATGTATAAAAAGTCTGAGGACCTCTGCTTTGGATTCTTGGTGGGGAACTTTGGGGATGGATGTGTGAAGTTTGTTGTGCCCAGGAAGATTTAGAATCATAGAATCAAAGAGTTGGAAGAGACCTCATGGGCCATCCAGTCCAACCCCCTGCCAAGAAGCAGGAATATTGCATTCAAATCACCCCTGACAGATGGCCATCCAGCCTCTGCTTAAAAGCTTCCAAAGAAGGAGCCTCCACCACACTCCGGGGCAGAGAGTTCCACTGCCGAACGGCTCTCACAGTCAGGAAGTTCTTCCTCATGTTCAGATGGAATCTCCTCTCTTGTAGTTTGAAGCCATTGTTTCGCGTCCTAGTCTCCAGGGAAGCAGAAAACAAGCTTGCTCCCTCCTCCCTGTGGCTTCCTCTCACATATTTATACATGGCTATCATATCTCCTCTCAACCTTCTCTTCTTTAGGCTAAACATGCCCAGCTCCTTAAGCCGCTCCTCGTAGGGCTTGTTCTCCAGACCTTTGATCATTTTAGTCGCCCTCCTCTGGACACATTCCAGCTTGTCAATATCTCTCTTGAATTGTGGTCCCCAGAATTGGGGTTTTTATGTCCTACCATGGGGTGGGGTATTTCTGCCTGTTCTGCATTCCCCTTTTGCTTGTATCCTAATAAAGATTTCTTTAAAACAAAAACCAAAAAAACAAGCTGGGTAGATGCGGGGAATGCCGTGGATGTAGCGTACCTGGATTTCAGTAAGGCCTTCAACAATGTCCCCCATGACCTTCTGGCAAACAAACTAGTCCAATGTGGGCTTGGCAAAACTACGGTGAGGTGGATCAGTAATTGATTAAGCAGACGAACCCAGAGGGTGCTCACCAATGCTTTCTCTTCATCCTGGAAAGAAGTGACGAGTGGACTGCCGCAGGGTTCCGTCCTGGTCCTGGTCCTGTTCAACATCTTTATTAATGACTTAGATGAAGGGTTAGAAGGCAGGATCATCAAGTTTGCAGACGACACCAAATTGGGAGGGATAGCCAATACTCCAGAAGACAGGAGCAGGATTCAAAACGATCTTGACCAGGCCCGTAGCCAGGATTTCGTTTCGAGGGGGGGGGCTGATTTTTTTTCAGGGGGGGTTTCGGGGGGGCTGAGTTTCGGGCGGGGGCTGAGTCTGAGTGAAATGCAAGATACTCCACTTTGGCAGAAAAAACGAAATGCAAAGATACAGAATGGGGACAATGCCTGGCTCGAGAGCAGTACGTGTGAAAAAGATCTTGGAGTCTTCATGGACAACAATTTAAACATGAGCCAACAATGTGATGTGGCAGCAAAAAAAGCCAATGGGATGTTGGCCTGCATCAATAGGAGCATAGTGTCTAGATCTAGGGAAGTCATGCTACCCCTCTATTCTGCTTTGGTTAGACCACATCTGGAATATTGTGTCCAATTCTGGGCACCACAATTGAAGAGAGATGTTGACAAGCTGGAATGTGCCCAGAGGAGGACGACTAAAATGATCAAGGGTCTGGAGAACAAGCCCTATGAGGAGTGGCTTAAGGAGCTGGGCATGTTTAGCCTTAAGAAGAGAAGGCTGAGAGGAGACGTGATAGCAATGTATAAATATGTGAGAGGAAGCCACAGAGAGGAGGGAGCAAGCTTGTTTTCTGCTTCCTTGGAGACTTGGACGCAAAACAATGGCTTCAAACTACAAGAAAGGAGATTCCGTCTGAACATGAGGAAGAACTTCCTGACTGTGAGAGCCGTTCAGCAGTGGAACTCTCTGCCTTGGAGTGTGTTGGAGGCTCCTTCTTTGGAAGCTTTTAAACAGAGGCTGGATGACCATCTGTCAGGGGTGATTTGAATGCAATATTCCTGCTTCTTGGCAAGGGGTTGGACTGGATGGCCCGTGAGGTCTCTTCCAACTCTTTGATTCTATGATTCTATGGTCGTCTGTGTTTGCAATTTGTTCTACCAAACCCAGATGTTTGCTAGCTGTCATGTCAGAATTTAGGCGGTGGCACAGTGGGTTAAAGCACTGAGCTGCTGAGCTTGTTGATCGAAAGGTCGCAGGTTCGATTCCGGGGAGCGGCGTGAGCTTCTGCTGTAAGCCCTAGCTTCTGCCAACCTAGCAGTTCGAAAACATGCAAATGTGAGTAGATCAATAGGTACCGCTCCGGCGGGAAGGTAACGGCGCTCCATGCAGTCATGCTGGCCACATGACCTTGGAGGTGTCTACGGACAACGCTGGCTCTTCGGCTTAGAAATGGAGATGAGCACCACACCCCAGAGTCAGACATGACTGGACTTAATGTCAGGGGACTACCTTTACCTTACCTAATTGCATCTTACTCTGAATGCTACCATTTCACTTTCTTTTAGCAGATATTACTGCTCACTTTATTACTGTAATCTGTGTGATATGATTTATGCTTAATCATCAGGAAAGTTTAATGGATTGGGGAGGGTTGTTCCAAAAAAGACAACCAATTATCAAGAAATAAATAAAATTTAAGGCATGTTTTTTCTTTCATCACGAAAAAGACCCGGAAGAGTTATAAGCTCTTTTTTAAAAAAAAAATGTGTCTAGATGTGTGGGATCTGAGCTGCATCTCGTGCACTGTTTGTCATTTCACACCACTTAGGACAAATCCCAACTGGCACCAATCCGAGTCTTGCGGACTGTGAGTCACGGATATTAAATGACCATCATGTGAGCTATTGCTGTTTGCTGCTGAGGAGGGAGAGGTTGACGGAAGGTATGACACTGCAGTGTTGTACAGTATCTTATCACAGAACAGCTTGTAGAGAACAGATAATTAACATAAAGGGACAGCTTAGGTTTATTTTGGGCACAGTCAGGGACAAAGAGGTTTGGAACAGCTGAACTGAGGAAGACAGGGATACAAGTAGCCTTCTTGATAATCTCTGTGTCCATGCCGCTTTGCATGCCCAAAACACTTCCCTGCAAAAGTGGGCAACTTCATGGTAACAAGTAGGGCTGGGCAATTCGTTTCGTTAATTCGTAATTCGTTAAAAAATTCGTTAATTTTTGAATTACGAAACAATTACAAAACTTTTTTTTTAACCTGGAAGTGTTTTTAAATATCGAAACGGCAGGCGCCAAAAAAATTTGTATTTCCGTCCATTTCGGAAATACGTAAGATGGCCGCCTGCCGATGCTTGCTGGGAGCTCTCCTCTCTCAGCGCCGGCTGAGCAAGCGAGCGAGAGGGCGAGCGAGAGGGGTGAGCGAGCGGCGAGCGAGAGGGGCGAGCGAGTGGCGAGCGAGAGGGGCGAGCGAGAGATGACTGCCTGTCATCTCTCTCACACACACCTCTCACTTTCTCTGCCATCTCTCTCTCGCTCTGTCTACCTACCTATTGTCTCTCACTTTCTCTCTCTATCATCTCTCTCAGGATCTAAATAACTATAACACAGCTAACCCAGGCATGGGCAAACTTCCTTCAGCCCTCCGAGTGTTTTGGACTTCAACTCCCACAATTAAGCAGCTGAGGGGGAACAGGAAGGGGTCTGAGGTTGTTAGGAATTGTGGGAGTTGAAGTCCAAAACACCTGGAGGGCCCAAGTTTGCCCATGCCTGAGCTAACTGGAGTCATAGCATTGAGCTATGTTGTTTAGGGAGGCACCCACTCTCTTTGGAAGAGAAGGCGAAAGTCCTTGTCAAACTACAACTCCCAGGAGTCTGTAGCATTGAGTCATGTAGAACTCCTTTCGTTCTTCAGTGGAGATGCATGAAAGCGGCGATGGCAGCTCTTCTGAGAGGGGCGGGCGAGCGAGCGGCGAGCGAGAGGGCCCGCCAGAGTGAGTGCCTGCCTTCCCTCCTTAATAATAATTTTAATTTCTCCTCCCTATTCTACTAAATTAATAATTAAATTTAAAAAATATTGAAAAAATATTGAAAAAAAAAGGGCGCCATCTTTACAAAATGTTTTGTAAATATTTACGAAATTTCGTAAATACCGAACTTTTTTTTTGGAAAAATTTGTAATTATTTTAAATATCGAAACAAAAAAAAACCCCAATTACAAATCGATTTTAGAAACAAATTTTTGCGTTGTTACCCAGGCCTAGTAACAAGAAAGGTAACTCTAGACAATTTAAAGAAAGTCAGCACAGCTTTCTTTTCCTTTTATTGACTCATACTTGTGGGAAGCCTATTGCTACATTTGGAGTATTTTAAGCAAATCTACATTGATTAACATCAACTGTTAGAGCAAATATTATGGGAAACATTTATCATAGTAGTGAATAAAACATAGATTATCTGTATATAATAGAAGTGTAAATATGTTTGTATGTACGTGGGTGGGTGGTTGTGTATTACTTACTTACTTAGGCGATCCCTCGTTTTCCGAGGAGGATTGTCTTCCAGTGTTCTTGTGGGTCCGTATGTGTCTGTGGAGCCCTATTCTTGCTCTGCATCTTCTTCCGCAGTGAGGGCATTGGTTTCCAGGTAGAAGGCGGTCTCGGTCGGGGTTGGCTTGACGTGCCTTCCTCTTGGCATGCTTTTCCCTTTCGCCCTCAATTCGTGCCTCTTCAGATTCTGCAGCACTGCTGGTCACGGCCGACCTCCAGCTGGAGTGGTCAAGGGCCAGGGCTTCCCAGTTCTCAGTGTCTATGCCAGAGTTTTTAAGGTTGGCTTTGAGCCCATCTTTAAATCCCTTTTCCTGTCCACCAACATTCTGTTTTCCATTCTTGAATTCAGAGTAGAGCAACTGCTTTGGGAGATGGTGGTCGGGCATCCGGACAACGTGGCCGGTCCAGCGGAGTTGATGGCGGAGGACCATCGCTTCAATGCTAGTGGTCTTTTCTTCTTCCAGCACGCTGATGTTTGTCCGCTTGTTTTCCCAAGAGATTTGCAGGATTTTCCAGAGGCAGCGCTGATGGAATCGTTCCAAGAGTTGCATGTGACGTCTGTAGACAGTCCACATCTCACAGGCATATAGCAGGGTTGGGAGGACAATAGCCCTGACACAACAAATAAATAAATATGAGGAGCTGGAGCTGAGAGTTGGGAAGAGACCTCATGGGCCATCCAGTCCAATCCCCTGCCAAGAAGCAGGAATATTGCATTCAAATCACCCCTGACAGATGGCCATCCAGCCTCTGTTTAAAAGCTTCCAAAGAAGGAGCCTCCACCACACTCCGGGGCAGAGCGTTCCACTGCTGAACGGCTCTCACAGTCAGGAAGTTCTTCCTCATGTTCAGATGGAATCTCCTCTCATGTAGTTTAAAGCCATTGTTCCGCGTCCTAGTCTCCAAGGAAGCTGAAAACAAACTTGCTCCCTCCTCCCTGTGGCTTCCTCGCACATATTTATACGTGGCTATCATATCTCCTCTCAGCCTTCTCTTCTTCAGGCTAAACATGCCGCTCCTCATAGGGCTTGTTCTCCAGATCCTTGATCATTTTAGTCGCCCTCCTCTGGACACATTCCAGCTTGTCAATATCTCTCTTGAATTCTGGTGCCCAGAATTGGACACAATATTCCAGGCGTAATCTAACCAAAGCGGAATAGAGGGGTAGCATTACTTCCCTAGATCTAGACACTATGCTCCTATTGATGCAGGCCAAAATCCCATTGGCTTTTTTTGCCGCCACATCACATTGTTGGCTCATGTTTAACTTGTTGTCCACGAGGACTCCAAGATCTTTTTCATACGTACTGCTCTCAAGCCAGGCATTGACCCCCATTCTGTATCTTTGCATTTCGTTTTTTCTGCCTAAGTGGAGTATCTTGCATTTGTCACTGTTGAACTTCATTTTGTTAGTTTTGGCCCATCTCTCTAATCTGTCAAGATCGTTTTGAATCCTGCTCCTGTCCTCTGGAGTATTGGCTATCCCTCCCAATTTGGTGTCGTCTGCAAACTTGATGATCCTGCCTTCTAACCCTTCATCTAAGTCATTAATAAAGATGTTGAACAGGACCGGGCCCAGGACAGAACCCTGCGGCACTCCACTTGTCACTTCTTTCCAGGATGAAGAGGAAGCATTGGTGAACACCCTCTGGGTTCGTCCATTTAACCCATTACAGATCCACCTCACCGTAGTTTTGCCTAGCCCACATTGGACTAGTTTCATTGCCAGAAGGTCGTGGGGGACCTTGACTAAAATTCAAAGCTCTGTTTGCAACCACAAAGGGCTGAGGA
Organism: Anolis sagrei; assembly: GCF_037176765.1. NCBI lineage: Eukaryota > Metazoa > Chordata > Lepidosauria > Squamata > Anolidae > Anolis > Anolis sagrei. The sequence goes on from NC_090026.1 coordinate 61,059,273, forward strand.
ATTCGCTGTTTTTATCATTTTTTTCTACAAACATAAGATGTAATACATTGTTTTGTTTTAAATTTCCAATAATGGTCACAGTATGCATGAAGAGGGAGGTTGAGAGTGGGATTTGTATCCAAATCAAATTTGAGAGTGGTCACATTGGCCAGAAGTGAATTGAGTTGTTTGTGTAATTATGCAATTGAGATCTGAATGAAATCTTGTGATTTATGCACAATCCTAATTTCTGTGATTGATTACTTTTTAATATCAAGAATTGAATGTTTTCCCCTGCTAGTTTTGACTGCGTGTTTAACTTGTGATGCCATCATAAAAATGACCCCCCTGATGATAGCTTTCTGGGAGTACTGTATTTTTATTATCTAACATTAGAGAAAGGGATCCAAGCAAAGGCATAACAATGAAATGCTTGTGGAAAGAACATGCAACAAATACAGTTCAGTTTTATTTATATGATCAGATTTTTAATAAACAAAGAGATATTCATTCGCAGCCACTACTGCGAATGAATCCCAAAGAAGTAGGGATTCATATCTGTTTTCCTAAGATATTAAATGATTGGTTCAATATAGGGTCTTTTAAGGTCAGTGAGACTTTATACCCAGGGTTGCTTTTATAGAAACCCAAAATATACTCTTTAACTAATTTAGAAAAATATGCTAGGAACCCAAGGCTGAGGGTTACTTTTTTCTTTGAGTGAAAATCCATACATCGTTTCAGATTTGGAAAATTTTGGTGAATCGAAGGTACAAACTGATGAAACAACATGTGGGAAGGATCCCTCTGAAGCATGAATGAATTAATGAATTGAAACATACAACCCCAAAACTATCCCTCCCAATTTGGTGTCGTCTGCAAACTTGATGATCCTGCCTTCTAGCCCTTCATCTAAGTCATTAATAAAGATGTTGAACAGGACCGGGCCCAGGACGGAACCCTGCTGATGGCACTTCATTCGTCACTTCTTTCCAGGATGAAGAGGAAGCATTGGTGAGCACCCTCTGGGTTCATCCATTTAACCAAATACTGATCCAACTAACTGTATTTTGCCTAGCCCACATTTGACTAGTTTGTTTGCCAGAAGGTCATGGGGGACCTTGTCAAAGGCCTTACTGAAATCCTGGTACGCTACGTCCACGGCATTCCCCGCATCTATCCAGCTTGTAACTCTATCAAAAAAAGAGATCAGATTAGTCTGGCATGACTTGTTTTTGATAAATCCCTGTTGACTATTAGCGATGATTGCATTTGTTTCTAAGTATCTTTTCTTAACTATCTTTTCCAGAATCTTGCCTGGTATTGACATGAGGCTGAACAGATGGTGTTCTGTCGCGCGCTGGGCCTGTAACAGCTGTACTTTTCTATAGGACGTATACTTTAAGCCCAGCGGGAAGCCAGGGGCGCCTCAAAGAGAGGTTCTCAGGGATTTTTCTGAAGTGATGGTCTTTAGAGTCTTTAATGATACAACAAAGTCTTTATTATGGAACAAACAACAAATCTTCAATGGTTCAAACAACACTTCAAGGTTTTCTTAGTCTAGTCCTCAATGGACTGGTACCTAACTTTAATTAACTGTACTTTCTCTGTAGGAAAAAAAAAACCCTATTTAACCTCTCCCAGGCTGCTTACTATCTATGCCTCATCGGTGTGGGTCTTACTACCGATTCCAAATGCATCTGGGTATCGGGTAGACCTACCAGTCGAGGCTTGATGATATTTCAGCTGGAGTTCCGTGGATCTGTAATGCTGTCCTCCCTCACAGAATTCTTTGAAACTTCAGGGCTGTTTTCCCTCTGATTGCTGTGAGGCTGAGAGGCTGTGAGCTCTCAGCCAGAGCCTTGGGACCTTTTCCCTGGAATTTCTGTTTCTGTTTCCCCAGATGTTTTTGAGAAAAGAAGCTTTTCTACGGGACGAGCTGGTCTACGTCCTATAGTATAGCTTCCTTGTGTGAGACTGACCAAAAAATGGCTCCTTTCCCTCCCAGAGTCCTGAAGAAGGGGCGGAACCAAAGCTTAATTATGATGGACAGGTGACTTGCCCTACAACTGCAACCAAAGGAAGCCACCCTTCTGCAGAATACCTGAAACCTTGGACTGCAAGCAAACATTTAATACAAAGCAAATAAAGTTGGAGCTCCTGGTACAGCCGTACCAACACAGATGGTAATTGTTTGGATCATCATTTTTCCCTTCTTGAAGATTGGGACCACATTTGCCCTCCTCCAATCTGTTGGGACTTCTCCCGTTCTTGCCAGTGATTTCAAAATCACTTCCGCTAGTTCCTTCCATACTCTTGGGTGTAGTTGATCTCGCCCTGGGGACTTGAATTCGTTTAGAGTGGCCAGGTATTCCTGGATGACTTATTTCCCTATTTGGGGTTGGATTTCCCTAATCCCTCATCCCTTTTTTAACATTTCCAAAAAAAGTGCATGAGCAAAACATTCTGAAACTTGACAGGCTTACAGTCATAACTGTGGTCTACAACTGCAGCCAGTTTCATCCCAAATTAATTTTTCAAGGCACTTAAAACTGCAAGGACAAGTCTGAGTTGTGACAAATGTTTCAGTCATTGCCAATTAAGTCATAGAAGTACTTCAAATTGCTCCTTCAAAATTGACAAACACAAAAATAACTAACATATTAGAGAACAATTCCATTATTGGCCCACACCATCCATAAAGATTACCAGTAGTCAAATCTTGATTCTCCTTACAGTCAATTTAACGTGAGCGTATGGGTCAAAGAGTCATAGAATCACAAAGTTGGAAGAGATTACAAAACCCATGTAGCCAGGCATGTAGCTGGGGGGGGGGGGGGCTTGAGGGGCTTCAGCCCCCCCCCCCCCCCCGAAATTCTCATGGTGGTTCGCAAAAAGGCCTTACTGGTACATTATTTAAACTGTTATGTTTATTCATATCATGATCTGATCACCATACGCAATATATCCCATATGCATGGGGGTATTGGGGTAATGATACAAAAGGTTTGCTAGGGTAGACCCTCTTTCACTCAGACTCAGCCCCCCCCCCGAAACTCAGCCCCCCCAACCCCCCCCCCTGAAAAAAACTCAGCCCCCCCCCCCAATCGAAATCCTGTCTACAGGCCTGCATGTAGCCCAATCCATTGCAGTGCAGGAATACACAAAGAAGTCTTGAGAGATAGTCATCCAGCCTGTGTTTAAAAACCTCCAGAGTAGGAGTCTCCACCACAATCCAAGGCAGTTCTTCTGTTGAACAGCTCTTATTGTCAGGAGTTTCTTCTTAATATTTCAATGGAATATTTTATACTATAGTTTGAATTCAATTCTCCATGACCTAAGAAGGAACTGGATCAGCTCTGTGGGTGTTATGCAATGCATAGAACTGATCCAGCGGTAAATTCATTGCTCGACTTACCGGGCAAGGTCTGTTGCGGTGGGGGGGGGGGTGCCCCTCTGGCCATGTTGGTAGCAGGGGCTTCTCCTTCCCAGAAGCCCCTGCATGGTGGGAAGTTTCCTGCCACTGGGTTAGTTGGCCAACCAGCAGCCAGCCCACCCAGCACCTGGCATCGGCCAGGGGCTGGTTGCACCCTGTGCCCAACAGCCTTAAGTAGGCTGCACAGGGCCTAGCAAGTACCAGGCCTGCTTCGAGTTGTCCTCCCACCCACCCTGAATGTTCATGTTTTGTTCAGTGTTGCAGTTGTTGTTCATTATCTGTTCGTCACAACTCCGGTTGGCATGTGGCATGGGCCCTGGATCTGGTTCTGCCCCTCCACTACTGGCCGGGGAGGGAACATCCAGCGGTTACCAGGGGTGCCGTGTCATGTGTGCCGGAGGGCTCATCAGGTATCGGTCAGCAGCGGGCTGATCGATCTTGATCCAGAATCATAGAATCATAGAATCAAAGAGTTGGAAGAGACCTCATGGGCCATCCAGTCCAACCCCCTGCCAAGAAGCAGGAATATTGCATTCAAATCACCCCTGACAGATGGCCATCCAGCCTCTGCTTAAAAGCTTCCAAAGAAGGAGCCTCCACCACACTCCGGGGCAGAGAGTTCCACTGCTGAACGGCTCTCACAGTCAGGAAGTTCTTCCTAATGTTCAGATGGAATCTCCTCTCTTGTAGTTTGAAGCCATTGTTCTGCGTCCTAGTCTCCAAGGAAGCAGAAAACAAGCTTGCTCCCTCCTCCCTGTGGCTTCCTCTCACATATTTATACATGGCTATCATATCTCCTCTCAGCCTTCTCTTCTTCAGGCTAAACATGCCCAGTTCCCTAAGCCGCTCCTCATAGGGCTTGTTCTCCAGACCCTTGATCATTTTAGTCGCCCTCCTCTGGACACATTCCAGCTTGTCAATATCTCTCTTGAATTGTGGTGCCCAGAATTGGACACAATATTCCAGGTGTGGTCTAACCAAAGCAGAATGTCTAGCAGCCAACCCTGTGTTCCTGTAATTAATAAATTAAGTTGTGGCCATTTTTACTCCATCTATGTGTCCGTGTCATCTCTGGTTCTGCGGGCGAGAGGAGTGTCGCCCATCCACACGCAACGTAGCCTTGACCTGTATTACCATTTTGATCCCCTCTTTGTTTAAAAACATACATTTCGGCCCTTAGATTGGGTTCAGCCTTTTGTGGCCTTGCTTGGCTCTACTGTTGTCCAGCAAACCCAGAACCAAATTTATTCAAGTCTCTATACTGAATTCAGACAACTTATAACTGCAGATTCCCTCTAGAATAAAGAAGGTCAAACTCAGACATCTTGCATCTGCAAGAGATAATAAATGTCAGACAAATAGCAAATTACTTTCATTAGTCAGTAGGAAGAGATTAAAAAGCAGTTAAATGTTGAACTAATGGGGAAATGTAACTTTAAAAATTAGAGAAATTTGTATAATTTCATGAGTGTGGAATGATATAAAGAGCAGTCAAAGGAGGTTATACAATTACGTTTACCACAGTTTCTCCATCATTTGTACAAATTTCTTCAGTGGTGGGATTGTGTGGACTTAAAAGGAGGAAGTAGAGCCTCCCACGTCAAATGGATTTTTGCAGAAGAGCCAGGCAAAATATGTCAAACAGCTACTGGACATCAGCACTAGTGGTGAGTAACCCTAATTGAGATTTCCTATAGACAATGACACTGACACCGTAGTTAAAGCTTATTAGAACTGCACAGAGGGAGGCATGGTAAAGTTCCTTTTGAAGATCTTTTACCTGGCAATCCAAAAGGAAACAACAGATAGTGTCAAAAGATGATGCACTCAGCGAGCTCCTGGGATACAGGAGAGAACAACTTGGAGTAGTACTGTGGCTAATAACACAACTGGACTCATGCCAAAAAAAATATTCAGCAGTTGACATGCTCAGAGATGAAAGGAAACACATGTTTTGGGACAAGGATGGTTACAAGCATGAGTCAAGAAAGCTTAGCAAATCAAAACAAGAAATGAAATGTATAAACATGTCACTTTGGGTTAGCAAGCTAAAGTGGACAGGAATGCATCCTCTTGCATCAAATAATTATAGTCTTTTGTTCAAGAAATAAAAATCTGAGAAGAAATGAGGTGGCATTTATAGTGAGGAGATATGTAGCAAAAGCAGTCAAAGGATATAATGGAAAGTCTGGTCAAATTATGTCAATAAGACCTCAGGAAAAACTCATCAATATAATCCTAATATAAGTTTATACTTCAATTACAAAACTAGGAAAAGAGGAAGAATTGAAGACTGTAGGAAAATTTGTCCTAACATCAAGAAAAGCAGGAAACCAACTCACTGAATTTTGTGAGGTCAACCGTGAATGTTCTTGTACGGCATATGTGAATACCTGTTAAGAATGGTTGATGGATGCTTGTTCTTTCAAGGTTTTAGATAGCTCTGCAGGACACCAACACAACAGATAGAGGTATATGCATTGGAGAAGAAACAGAAGTATCTTCGTGTTGTCAAAGGCTTTAATGGCTGGAATCACTGGGTTGCTGTGAGTTTTCCGGGCTGTATGGCCATGTTCCAGAAGCATTTTCTCTTGATATTTCGTCCACATCTATGGCAGGCATCCTCAGAGGAGTGAGGTCTGTTGGAAACTAGGCAAGTGAGGTTATATATTTGTGGAATGCCCTGGGTGGGAGAAAGAATTCTTGTCTACTTGAGGCAGGTGTGAATGTTGCAATTGGCCACCTTGATTAGCATTGAATGGCCTTGCAGTTTCAATGACTGGGTGATTCCTGTTTGGGGAATCAACCAGTCAAGGGGAATCAGCCATTGCAACATTCACACTTGCAACAAGCAGACAAGAATTCTTTCTCCCACAATTTTCATGGCCAGCTAGGAGTGTAAGCAACGTGGAAAAGGTAAGGTACGTCCTACCCTAGAGGAGCAGTTGTCCTCCATGATCATGTAAACAATAGTTCCAGTTTTGGGGCTTCTCCAGAGCACATTCATACCTAGTGTAGATGAGTTTAAGTTGTACATATCATTACAACACAATTCAAGAGAGATATTGACAAGCTGGAATGTGTCCAGAGGAGGGCAACTAAAATGATCAAGGGTCTGGAGAACAAGCCCTATGAGGAGCGGCTTAAGGAGCTGGGCATGTTTAGCCTGAAGAAGAGAAGGCTGAGAGGAGATATGATAGCCATGTATAAATATGTGAGAGGAAGCCACAGGGAGGAGGGAGCAAGCTTGTTTTCTGCTGCCCTGGAGACTAGGACGTGGAACAATGGATTCAAACTTCAAGAGAGGAGATTCCATCTGAACATGAGGAAGAACTTTCTGACTGTGAGAGCCGTTCAGCAGTGGAACTCTCTGCCCCAGAGTGTGGTGGAGGCTCCTTCTTTGGAAGCTTTTAAACAGAGGCTGGGTGGCCATCTGTCAGGGGTGATTTGAATGCAATATTCCTGCTTCTTGGCAGGGGGTTGGACTGGATGGCCCATGAGGTCTCTTCCAACTCTTTGATTCTATGATTCATGTAAACAATGGTTCCAGTTTTGGGGCTTCTCCAGAGCACATTCATACTGTGCTAAACTGCCTAGTGTAGATGAGTCTAAGTTGTACATATCATTATTACTTCCCCAATAGTGCAATCATACACGTGTCTTCAGTGATATACATATGAGTGTGTGTCAAGGTCAGTTTGTTTGTATCACAAAGACTTTTACATGGGTTGATGGATCTGGACTTAAATTGGAACACATACCCTACATTATCCAACTTAAAATAATTGCAGGGTTTCAACCTAAACAGCCCTGTTTTGGAGTGAGTGTCCCAAAAGTAATTAAAAAAAGTATGTATGTAGTGCTCAGATGCAACCACCAAAGAGTGGCATATACAGACAAAGGCTACCACAGAAAAAGAAATGAGGAATGTAGAAGCATACCATAGGCTTGGAGACATTTTCAGATGTTCTAAGGGAAGAAAAAAGACTGACAATGTGAGGAGAGTGAGAAATGAAGAAAAATAAATAAATAATGGAAGGGGGGATGGAAAAAACAAAGGAAAAGGAAAAAGGAAGGAAGGAAATGAAAAGAAAGGGTGGAAACTATTATGAGTTGGAAATAAAGAAACATAAACAAGGAAAGAGAAAGGAAAGGGGAAAAGGATGAAAAAAAGGAAGGAAGAAAAGAAAAAGTGAGGACAAAGAAAAAATACAATGAAATGAAGATGCATGAGGAGGGAGGCGTATCAGGGAAATCAAGAGAAAAGGGATGGGGAGGAAAAGAAAGAGGGACGATGTGTATGAGCCAAAGCGAGGAACAAAAAAAAAAAGAGCCACAAACAAAATGCAAACCTGGTCAATGCTGGGTACATAAACCCGTATATATTTAGTCTGCAGCTTTTAATCAATCCATCAGCCAGCTAACCAATCACTTTATTTAGAAACCCTTCCTTTAAAGGATGAAAGCCAAAGGTTAAAAGAAATATAAATAAAACCACATGTATGTTACAATATACAATAAAATAATCAAACTACCCCCAAAATTAAAACCACTTAAATGAGTAAAAACTCATTAAAACAGAAACACTTGAATGCAAAACCGTAACCAGAAAACACTTGCAAAACAATCAGCTCCCAAATATCTCCTGAAATCGGAAGGTCTTCGACTGCTGGCAAGACATTCAACCATGTTTCCACATTAAGGGGGAAATGTAAAGAATATTCACAAATATTTGAAAAATAGATGAAAATGTGTTTCAAAACGGTGGGGTCCTGGATGAACCATTTGTACCGAGACCCTTTGACCTCCTCTCTCTCTTTCTCTCAAAGGTAAGGCAGCTTTTAACAAATGGCAAATCTAAAGCACCATCTATCTAAACCCATTACTATTTAATTGTTTTTTTTAACTATTGTATAGCACTTTGTAAACTTGTCGTGTGTGGGATTGTTAGTCACCTTGAGTCCCCATGGGGAGAAAGGCAAGATATAATAATAATAATAATAATAATAATAATAATACTACGAGGGGTATTTTTTAAGTAAGGTCCGTTTTGTTGTAGACACTAGTAGTTCGTGCACATACCGCAACGAGCTCATGCATCGTTTACCGGCATGCCTCGGGAACAACTGTGCTCAGTTTCCACTCTGTAGCTAACCTGTACGGTTCTGTTCTGTGCTTTAAAAATGTTTAAGACTATCAACTCACCCTCCTCATGTGAGGTTCGCTCAGTGATTCGGTTTTTGTCAGCAAGGAATCTGCCTGCTGCAGAAATTCATCGACAGATTTGTGAAGTGTATGGTGATACTGTTATGAGTGAAAGGAAAGTGCGTAAGTGGGTACGACAATTCAAAGATGGCCGTGACAACGTCCATGATGAGGACTGCTCCGGTCGCTCTTCTTTGATTACAGACGATTTGGTGGCTTCAGTTGAAGCGAGGATTTGTGAAGAGGGTATTTTAAAATTGGTTCAGAGGTATGATAAATATTTGAACAAACTTGGCAACTATGTCGAAAAACAGAGTGAAGTATGTACTTTCTGAAAATAAATTTACTTTTTTGAAATAAACTTTCATTGTGTACTTATGTTCCAATGGACCTTACTTTAAAAAATACCCATAATAATAATAATAATAATAATAATAATAATAATAATAATAATAATTTGTGGCAAGTTCTGGGTGGGATGGGCATACCAAGCCACCTTGTCTCTCTCCTGAGGAATCTGTACAAGGACCAAGTAGCAACAGTCACAACTGACCACGGAACAACAGACTGGTTCAAGATTGGGAAAGGCGTACGGCAAGGCTGCATGCTCTCACTCAACCTTTTTAACTTGTATGCAGAACACGTCATGCGATGTGCGGGGCTTGATGAATGCAAAGCTGGCGTGAAAATTGCTGGAAGAAACATTAGCAACCTCAGATATGCAGATGACACCACTCTGATGGCCGAAAGCGAGGAGGAGCTGAGGAGCCTTCTATTCAAGGTGAAAGAGGAAAGCGCAAAAGCTGGGTTGCAGCTAAACGTCAAAAAAACCAAGATTATGGCAACAAGAATGATTGACAACTGGAAAATAGAGGGAGAAAATGTGGAGGCCGTCAAAGACTTTGTATTTCTAGGTGCAAAGATTACTGCAGATGCAGACTGTGGCCAGGAAATCAGAAGACGCTTACTTCTTGGGAAGAGAGCAATGTCCAATCTCGATAAAAAAGTAAAGAGTAGAGACATCACACTGGCAACAAAGATCCGCCTAGTCAAAGCCATGGTATTCCCTGTAGTAACCTACGGATGTGAGAGCTGGACCTTAAGGAAGGCTGAGCGAAGGAAGATAGATGCTTTTGAACTGTGGTGTTGGAGGAAAGTTCTGAGAGTGCCTTGGACTGCGAGAAGATCCAACCAGTCCATCATCCTCGAAATAAAGCCCGGCTGCTCATTGGAGGGAAGAATACTTGAAACAAAGTTGAAGTACTTTGGCCACATCATGAGGTGACAGCAAAGCCTATAGGGAAGACAATTATCCTGGGGAAAGTGGAAGGTAAAAGGAAGAGGGGCCGACCAAGGGCAAGATGGATGGATGGCATCCTTGAAGTGACTGGACTGACCTTGAAGGAGCTGGGGGTGGTGACGGCCAACAGGGAGCTCTGGCGTGGGCTGGTCCATGAGGTCACGAAGAGTCGGAGATGACTGAACGAATGAACAACACCAACAATAATAAGGCGTATGCAGTTTTTGAAGCTCCTTAAACAGGAAAAAGTGTGGTTCAGTGAAATATGGTCATTCTATTCATTACTAAGAGGGAAATAAAAGATTCTTTGAAGCTGTTATGGTAACGGTAAAAATAAATCCAAACTATTATCTACCTTACTCATATTACTACGTGGCTATTTATTTTATTTATTTATATTCTGCCTTTCTCTTTGCATAGGAAATGGGTTGAAATGGCACAATGCAATCCTTTACCCCCTTCAAAGAGCCTAACAGTATAGGACAATACACTACTCACACACACATACAGACCATCATACGGATAGGGATTTATCTAGTTACTAAAATTAAAAAAGCTTGGCACAATAGCTAGCTCATTAATCTAATCTCTTCCCTCCCTTCCTATTAAAGGTACAATGAGTGGGAAAATGTAGCTAAATAGGAGGCTCTAGGTTTTCTTTGATTTCTGGCATGAGATTCCAAATGCTTTGTGCTAAATCTTGCTTACCGTAATTGCATGAATAGCTGCATTGAAATCAATTGGAGTAGTTGTATTGTGATTTCATGCGGGTCACACCCCTTTGAGAATAGCATTACTTGCTCTGTTTTAGCACTTCCCAGGCAACAGTGCTATGGCTCAAGAGGCATGAAACGATCATGGTGGTTAAGAAAAATGTACTTGACTTAATATTGGTGAAGCAAAGAAATACAGATTGAAGAAACAAATGGTTTATTTCTTTCATTAATGTGAACATGTTCATCCATGCTTAGAAGTCTGAGGGTTTTATCAACACAAAAACCTCACAACACTGTAGAATGCTAGTCTGAAAGAAATCCCCCAAACAGATTTTTCACTTTTTCTCCTTGTAACATTATTGAAACCCACCATGAAATTTTGCATAGGTAATTAGATCATCATCATACATCATAGTGAAGTCGAACACGAATTTGGAGAGCCTTGCCTTGAAGGCAGAGGCCAAAAAGACCCACCAAAGAGGATCCGTTAACCCTGGCCAGAAGAAAGCACCTATAAAAAAATTTCCTAAGTTTTCCAATAAATCTAACCAAATTGAAGAAAATGCCACTGAGTTGTTTATTTAATTCCAGCTGGAAAGGATGACGATTGCAATAATCTGCCAAACAAATCAACATGCCCATTGCGCAAAGAGATACAACCTATATAGTCTTCAGATTCAAAAGTTCCCCTGCCCACCCCCACCCCACCCCCAAACTGCCGTTTGTATTATATAGTAATATATAATAGTAACATATTATATAGTAATGTATATAACAATATATAAAATATTGTATTTATATCTTACGTAGAAAGAAGGAAAGGAAGAAGGAAGGAAAAAGGGAGGGAGGGAGGGAGGGGAGGATGGAACGAAGGGAAGGAAAGGAAAGGAAAGGAAAGGAAGGAGGAAGGAAGGAAGAAAACAAAGGGAGGGAGGGAGGAAAGAAGGGAAGGGAGGGAGAGAAGGACTGGAGTGTGACAGAGGCAGCTACCTCCCGGTCTGGATGTTAATGGGGGAGAGAGAGTGTGTGTGTTAAATGTGTGCTTGTGTTACCGGAGACAGCCGAGCAGATAAGGGAGGGAAGAAAGAGTTGGCGAAGAAGGGACCAGTCTCTAGGTTCTTGTAGGTTTTTTCGGGCTATAGGGCCATGTTCCAGAGGCATTTCTCCTGACGTTTCGCCTGCATCTATGGCAAGCATCCTCAGAGGTAGTGAGGTCTGTTGGAAATAGGAAAATGGGTTTAAATAACTGTGGAATGACTGGGGTGGGGCAAAGAGCTCTCTGCTGAAGCTAGGTGTGAATGTTTCAGCTGATCACCCTCATTAGCATTTGAAGGCTTGACTGAGCCTGGGAAAATGTTCTGTTGAAAGGTATTAAGATGTGTCTGGTTGTTTCCTCTCTGCTGTTTTGCTGTAGTAATTTTAGAGTTTTTTAATACTGGTAGCCAGATTTTGTTCATTTTCATGGTCTCCTCCTTTCTGTTGAAATTGTCCACATGCTTGTGGATTTCAATGGCTTCTCTGTGTAGTCTGACATGGTGGTTGTGAGAGTGGTCGAGCATTTCTGTGTTCTCAAATAATATGCTGTGTCCAGGCTGGTTCATCAGGTGCTCTGCTATGGCTGACTTCTCTGGTTGAAGTAGTCTGCAGTGCCTTTCATGTTCCTTGATTCGTGTTTGGGCAATGCTGCGTTTGGTGGTCCCTATGTAGACTTGTCCACAGCTGCATGGTATACAGTAGACTCCTGCAGAGGTGAGAGGATCCCTCTTGTCCTTTGCTGAATGTAGCATTTGTTGGATTTTCTTGGTGGGTTTGTAGATTGTTTGTATTTTATGTTTCCTCATCAGCTTCCCTATGCGGTCAGTGGTTCCCTTGATGTATGGCAGGAACACCTTTTCCTCTGGACCAGTGTCTCTCCCCTCCTCCCTCCCTCCCTCCTGCCTGCTGCTTCTACCGGGGCATCTTGAAGGAAGAGGAGGCAACAAAACGGAGGGGGGACAGCCAAGAGGAAAAAGGCTGCTGCTCTGCTGGCGAGGGAGGGACTTTAGGAGCCCATCCACCATCCTCCTCCTCTTCTTCCTCACTCCCATGGTGCCCACTCTCGCTTGTGTTTGTGTGTGTGGCCATGCACGCACGCCTGGCTTCTAAGGCTTTAACGGAGCGAGGAGGAGGAGGGGGCGTGGCCATGGGTCTCTTTGTGGACATGCAGTTCAGAAGACCTTTCTGCTTTATGTTTTCATGATTTTTTTGAGTGGAGAACATACATTGGGTTATTAGGTGTATCGTGTCCAAATTTGGTGTCAATTGCCCCAGTGGTTTCTGAGTTCTGTGAATAACACAAACGAACATTACATTTTTATTTATATAGATTACATGGGATTCATCCACAGCCATTCCAATCTTTCCATTCCTGTAGTAAGAGCCTGGGGTGATGAAAGTAGAATTAATATGTACTAGGGCTGTGCGGTTTCGTTCGTTAATTTCGTAATTCGTTATTAATTCGTTATTTATTTTGATAACGAAGCGATATTGAACCATTCAGGAGCAACTAAAAAACGAAACGAATTTTTCCAATTCGTTTCGTAATTGTTTCAAAATTGTTTCGTAATTGTTTCAAAATTGTTTCGTTATTATTTCCATATGTCTGGTGCAAGTTTTATAGTTGTTTTTTGTTTTATCACACCAACAGTCAACAACAGAGGGAGAGGGAAGCTTCAGAAGTTCCCCCTGTCCCATTTGGAGGGTTTTTTAGCGTATTGCGCCATCGCGTCCGCCATTAACGAATCGATTCGTTATTGTTTCGAAATTGTTTCGTAATTTCCGAAATTTCGTAAATATCAAACTTTTTAAAAGAAAAATTTCGGAATTCTTTTAAATAACGAAACGCAAAAAACCCCTAAAAATGAATCGAGTTTAGAAACAAATTTTTCCGTGGTTGGACAGCCCTAATATGTACCTTTGTTTAAGATTCCCAATTAGCTGTGGTCCCTTGAGTTTTGTTACCCAAAGCTGTACTGCCTTCAAAGATAGACATGTAGTGGTTCTAACAATCTGTAAACGGTTCTGACTCTGGTGAGTAATCCCTGTCTTGCAGTGCAGGAAGGCCTCACCTCATCCTCTCATCCCCTTGAACTGTTTCCATGGAATGCTCTCCATATTCAGAAAATTTCATAGGTTGCCAAACTGTCAGCTAATGCTGTAATGAATGGTTCTAATTACATTCAAGTAGCAGAGAGCATTGCCATTTTAATCAAACCTGATCCTTGCCAGCTATTTGGCAGGCGCACAAGAGAGAAGCAGAGGAAAGTACTGCCAAATCGTGAGTAACCTTTTTATTCTAAATTCTGCCTGTCGACAGAGTGAATACTCAACTGCTTAGAGAAGGCCTTGTTTTGTTTTTAAAGTAGCTTCTGTGGCTTCAACATAAATCATTGTACACTGCTCAAACAATTACAAGCATTAAAGGTTAACTAGCTACCACATTGCATTACAGTACTAGCCAGTCCCTACTCATTTGTGTGTGTGTGTGTATGTATATATATATCTCAAATTTAGACATTTTTCAAAACTAAACTTCATATTGCCTACAACAGTATAGGCCTGTAGAATATAATCTACCAAATCAAATGGAGCACAAGAGATCAATCTATGCCAGTCTGCTATGGAACAGTAAATTGACCAACTTTTGTGTTTAGTTGCTATGGCTTTTCTAAACAATAATGTATGCTAATGCTTTTATATCAAGTCTCCTTTGAGAGAGATAAAGCAGGGTACAAATAAATAAATATAATATAATATAATAATAATAAGAAGAATTTTTTTTTAATTTATCGTGTCAGGCAACCGAACAGTTGTATTACATTTTTGACCATACAAACATACAAAAGACACAGAGTTTGTAAGCTTGGTAGTTGATTAAATGTCCTTTGACCAGTATCTGGCCACTTGGAGTGCTTCTGGTGTTGCCGCAAGAAGGTCCTCCATTGTGCATGTACCAGGGCTCAGGTTGCATTGCAGCAGGTGGTCTGTAGTTTGCTCTTCTCCACACTCGCATGTTGTGGATTCCACTTTGTAGCCCCATTTCTTAAGGTTAGCTCTGCATCTCGTGGTGCCAGAGCGTAGTCTGTTCAGCGCCTTCCAAGTCGCCCAGTTTTCTGTGTGCCCAGGGGGGAGTCTCTCATTGGGTATCAGCCATTGATTGAGGCTCTGGGTTTGAGCCTGCCACTTTTGGACTCTCGCTTGCTGTGGTGTTTCAGCGAGTGTCTCTGTAGATCTTAGAAAACTATTTCTTGATTTAAGTCGTTGGCGTACTGGCTGATGCCCAAACAAGGGATGAGCTGGAGATGTCTCTGCCTTGGTCCTTTCACTATTGGCTGCTACTTCCCGGCGGATGTCAGGTGGTGCAATACCGGCTAAGCAGTGTAATTTCTCCAGTGGTGTAGGGCGCAGACACCCCGTGATAATGCGGCATGTCTCATTAAGATCCACATCCACTGTTTTAGTGTGGTGAGATGTGTTCCACACTGGGCATGCATACTCAGCAGCAGAGTAGCATAGCGCAAGGGCAGATGTCTTCACTGTATCTGGTTGTGATCCCCAGGTTGTGCCAGTAAGCTTTCGTATGATATTGTTTCTAGCACCCACTTTTTGCTTGATGTTCAGGCAGTGCTTCTTGTAGGTCAGAGCATGGTCGAGAGTGGCTCCCAGGTATTTGGGTGCATTGCAATGCTCCAGTGGGATTCCTTCCCAGGTGATCCTCAGAGCTCGGGATGCTTGTCTGTTCTTGAGATGAAAAGCACATGTCTGTGTTTTAGATGGATTAGGGATCAGCTGGTTTTCCCTGTAATAGGCAGTAAGAGCACCTAGAGCTTCGGAGAGCTTCTGTTCAACCATCTCAAAGCTCCCTGCTTGAGCAGTAATGGCACGATCATCAGCATAGATGAAGCTCTCTGTCCCTTCTGGCAGTGGCTGGTCATTTGTGTAGATGTTGAACATGGATGGAGCAAGCACGCTTCCCTGAGGCAGGCCGTTCTTCTGTTTCCGCCTTCTCTGGCCCTGGAACTCAACAAAAAAGCTCCTGTTTTGTAGCAGGTTTCCTATGAGGCGGGTGAGGTGGTAGTCCTTTGTGATATTATACATTTTTCTCAGGAGGAGGTGGTGGTTCACAGTATCATAGGCCGTTGACAGGTCTATGAAGACAGTTCCTGTGATCTGCTGCCTTTCAAAGCCATCTTCTATGTGCTGAGTCAGGTTCAGCACTTGCGATGTGCAGCTTTTGCCTTTCCTGAAGCCAGCTTGCTGTGGGATCAGACATGGGTCTAGTTTTTCCACAATTCTATGCAAAATAAGTCTCTCCAGAACTTTGTAGAGGTGGCACAGCATAATAATAATGATGATGATGATAATGATAATAATGATAATGATAATAATAACATTAATAATAATAATAATAATAATAATAATATCTATGCTCTATCTGCCTAGAACAGGAGTCCACAAACTTTTTAAACAGAGGGCCAGGTCACAGTCCCTTAAACTGTTGGCGGGCCAGATTATAATTCGAAAAAATACACATGAATTCCTATGCACACTGCACATATCTTATTTATAGTGCAAAAACATTTAAAAACAATACAATAATTAAAATTAAGAACAATTTTTACAAATATAAACTTATTAGTATTGTAATGGAAAGTGTGGGCATGCTTTTGACTGTTGAGATAGGATTGTTGTTGTTATTGTGTGCTTTCAAGTAGTTTCATGCTTGGGTTGACCCTGAGCGAGGGCTAGATAAATGACCTTGGAGAGCCGCATCCGGCCCTCGGGCCTTAGTTTGAGATCCCCTGACCTAGAAAGTCTGGTGGCTGAGAACTTTTACAAGTAAAACAAGCAGTCGAAGAAGAAAAACATGCCCTGGCAGAATATGTCAAGGAAAGCCAAGAACCTGCTTTGATTGAAGCCAATAATCCAAAACTTCTCAAAGCACAGCAGACAAAGAACCTGTACCAGAAAACTGCACTACAAATCAGCGCTGATAGCTGGCACAACAAAGCATTGCATGGGCAGTTCCTTGACAAAATTGAAGGAAAAATTGACAAGGAGAAGACCTGGTTATGGCTCACAAAAGGAACACTGAAGAAGGAGAGAGAAAGCCTGGTTCTTGCAGCCCAGGAGCAAGCCATCAGAACAAATGCCATTAAGGCCAGGATTGAAAAATCAGCTGATAACCCAAAATGCAGACTGTGCAAGGAAGCTGATGAAATCATGGACCATATCCTCAGCTGTTGCAAGAAAATCGCACAAACGGACTACAAACAAAGCACAACTCTGTGGCCCAAATGATTTACTGGAACTTATGTCACAAGTACCACCTGCCAGTAGTAAAGAATTGGTGGGATCATAAACCTCCAAAGGTAATGGAAAATGAACACGCAAAAATACTGTGGGACTTTTGAATCCAAACTGACAAAGTTTTGGAACAAAATACACCAGACATCATGATTGTGGAAAAGAAAAAAGTTTGGATTATTGATGTCACCATACCAGGTGACAGTCGCATTGAGGAAAAACAACAGGAAAAACTCAGCCATTATCAAGACCTCGAAATCGAACTGCAAAGGCTCTGGCATAAACCAGTACAGGTGGTGTCAGTGGTCATCGGCACATTGGATGCCGTGCCAAAAGATCTCAGCCAGCATTAGGAAACAATAAACATTGTCAAAATCATGATCTGTCAACTGCAAAAGGATCTGCACTAGGGCTGGGCGGTTTCGTTTCGTTAATTCGTAATTCGTTAATAATTCGTTAATTTTTTTCAATTACAAAACGATAACGAACCATTCTGGAGCAATTATTAAAAAAACGAATTTTCAAAAATGTTTTGTAAATGCTTCGTATTTCGATATTGTATTCGTTTCGTTATTGTTTTGAGGTCGTTTCGTTATTATTTCCGCATGTCTGGGCCAGTTTTATGGTTTAATTAGTGAAAAAAATTATAATATCACACCAACAGTCAACAACAGAGGGAGAAGGAAGCTTCAGAAGGTTTTGGAGGTTTTTTAGCGTATTTCGCGGTCGCGTCCGTCATTAACGAATCGATTCGTTATTGTTTCGGAAATCGATTCGTTAATTTTTTACCATTTACGAAATTTCGTAAATATCGAACTTTTTAAAAGGAAAATTTTGTAATTATTTTAAATATCGAAACAAAAAAAACCCCCAAATACAAATCAATTTTAGAAACAAATTTTTCCGTTGTTACCCAGGCCTAATCTGCACGCATCATTTGAAAATACATCACACAGCCCTAGACGCTTGGGAAGTGTTTGACTTGTGATTTTGTGATACGAAATTCAGCATAGAGATCTTGTTTGTTGTGACATACTATGTTTTTGTGTCAGATAATAATAATAATAATAATAATAATAATAATAATAATAATAATAAATCAGCCATTTTATATTGGGTTATTTCAGTGTCTTATGTCTCTAGACTGAAAATATTCTGCCCTGCTATTTGAGAGAATTAGATACATCTTAGCACCTGGCCATTTTGCCTTATTGGGCAAATAACAGGTAGGGCAAGTGGGCTCAGGGTTTCAGACTGGGGAATTAATGGAGAAGATAAGCAGTCACCTCATCCTTTCCCCATGATATGATCGCAGTCTCAGTTGTTGAATTACCTGTAGTTTTGTTCCCTGCCACCAAACTCCTAAGAGATATACTAAACTTTTATGCATCACCTTGTCTTATACTTAGTAAATTGTTAAATTAATAATGAATACATAGAGTAACTGCCGCATGAATCACATGCACATCAACCCTTGGTTTCTAGCCAACTGCGTTACTCTGATGGAAAAGAGTATAGCAGAAATCCAAAGCTATATGGTGCCATCACTATAAATAGAAAGGGCACTCTCCCTTCTACAGGAAACAACATTCAGTGATGGCCCAAGGTATTTTAATGCCAAAAGAATGGCAGATGGTGCCAGACATGATGTCAAATATAGCATTAAACCAAATAACTGACAATATCCTACTTTCCTTCTGGAATTGTGTTTAGAGCTTGTCTTTAGGCTATCGATTGAGTTAACATTCCAATTCCCCACTCGCCCATCCCCAAGGATGTAGTTTTAAGCTCTTTTGATGATACTTGCCATACTACAACAAATGACATTTGTCCCAGTCTTCTTGGGGTGTAGCTAATCTGTAGCAAGTACTACTTTGTCTAACAAGTGAAGACCATAGTCTCAAAAGCCAAATCTCTCCTGTGTACACCATCAGCATAGCTGTCATTCTTGCTTAATATCTTCCTAGCCCTGTACAAGTCTCTATCTTTCACTGGCAGAATTGACAAGGATACCACCTGTGCCTCAAATCCCTCGATGTCCTGCCCAAATCTTCATAGTCCGAGGTGATCTGTTTAAAGGTGTTCTTGAGAGCATCATTGGTGCCAACATGAACAAGGAGAAAGGGGTAATTAACTGTATTCTTGATTAATTTTGGCAAGATGTCAGTGACTTTCTGGATATGTACATCAAGAAGCTTCCTGATTCTTCTTGTCAGGTGGGCTGTAAAGAAAACGAACGCACTGCGGATCCCACCCAACGTGAGGGGATCCGCTGTGATGTATTACTGGTAGGGGAGATCTTTGTTTTAAATCCCCACCTTACACCACTGTAATAGAGAACGCTGACCGATCACTTTACGTGACAGGAATTTGAGTGAGGGAATGACTAATGATGTGAGAGACCGAAGATACTGGTAGATTTTTGCCGCCACCACCTCAATTTTATTGTTTGAGGAAACAAGGTGTGAATGTATTTGAGGTAATATGTGCCTAGGCTTCTGGCTCTTCTTTTAAGGCTCCTTTGCTTGCTGACTGGACTATAAAGATGTTCAGGCTGACTTGGTTTCACTAAGTAGGACATACCGAGGCAGAGACCAGTTAACGATGAACTAATAACAGGTTTATTGAACTTTAAGAAGATGACAACTCATAAAATGAGAGGTACACACGCCTGTTTTTGTTACTGAGGCTCAGGCTTACTAGACATAAGGTTTCTACAGAAGGAGTAGCTTTTATTTGAAGTGAGTTACCTACTTCACACTATTCATCCCTTTGAAACAGTGTGTTTCTAAGATCAGTCACCCTGGCTGTCTTTCAGAGTAACCAGACTTCCTCTAGTCTGCTCTCCACTATAGGGCAATAAGCCTACTTGTATTCTCTCCTTAATACAAGCTGACAAGTCTTCTCACAAACTCTCCTAGTCCAGTTTTACTGAAGCCCTTGTCCCTTTCTTTATTCCCTATCAGATCAACTCACTCAAAAGCTTCTTTCTCCCTGCCTATAATACTTCTTCTCTGTTGAAATCCTACTCCCTGCTCTGTTGGAATCTTTCCCTGTCTCTCTTAGAATCCCTCTCTCTGTTTTGTCAGAACCCTTCTCTCCCTCCTGTCAGAAGTGACAGACTTTTTCACTCTCACCCAACACCCCCCCCCCCTTGGTGCTTAAACCAATCAGGAGTTGGCTGACTCCTCCCCTTGCCTCCTTGCCTATACTAAGATGTCCGCTATTCTAAGCTGCCCTACCAAGATGGAGACCCAGCCCACTGACTCTCAGGCTTCGGCCTAGCCAGCAAAGATTAGAATCTATTACACGGGCACTCAAATACTTTTATATCCCTAAACAATGAGGTGCAACCACTAGGATTGACAGTTATCTTGGCCCCTTCCTTGGCATTTGATATCTGTTGTTATTCATTTCCTATTTGAGCATTTTCACTGCTACTAGCCTTCCCAGTCTTCATGAGGAGCCCAGAAGTTTGCAAACTACGGCCCGTGGGTCGGATACAGCCCTTCAAAGTCATTTTCCCATCCCCCACCTTAAACTTGAGACCTAGGATTGCCCTAAGTCTAAAATAACTTGAAGGCACACAACAACAATCCTAATTAACTTGACTATCTCATCAGTCAAAAGACCCACACTTCCCACTGAAATATTGGAAATTTTATGTTGATTTAAATTGTTCGTCATTTCAAATGCTCTATTAGTCGTTCATATATTTTCGCCCTATAAATAAGATAGGTGGAGTGTTCATAGAATTTTTTTCAAGCTGTAGTCCAGCCTCCCAACAATATGGGAGACTGTAAACAGCTCATCTGCTTCAAAAGTTGAAGGTCCCCTGCTGCAGCCAATACTACCTTGAACCTCATTACATTGATGAGGTCGCCCATGCTGTTTTGTCAGCTTCTGTGGTGAATCAGCAGAGCAGCATAGAATGCCATGTGAAGATGATTATTCTTCTTGCTTGGGATGAGGTCCTGAGAAGGTGTGGTGTTTATTTCAGCTTCAAACTGATATCATTCGTCTGGCAATTCTTGTCCTGTATAAAGGAGCTGTATTATAGGTAGGGTGCTACAGTGATAGTTGTGTGTGTTTTTTTTAAAAAAAGTTATGTTATAATACTTTTAAAATCTTCATACTCCCTTAATGAGAGTGAATGTAAATCTGCCAAAATCTCTATATTATGACCATCAATTATCAACCTGTCCTTGCCAGTTTTCCATAATTCACTGCTTTTGTAACACGTGACCTTATAAACTTTACCTTAAAAAAATCTATTGAGGAGGCACAGCCTGCTTGTACTGATTGATGCTCACCTATAAGCTGGCTCTCTTCCTACATAATATAAATTATATAGCAGAATATATTTAATGTAGGACTTCTAAAATAATGAAACTACATTTTTTTATCCAAGATTCTATGATTCTTCAACATTTCATAAATTATCTCTTGTCTCTTGTAATGATGCCTACAAAATATCTGCAGCTTTATTCACTTCTAATTACTGAAACCTTATTGTAGCTTTTACATCTTTTAAAAATCATTTTTAACTTCTGATAAGACAATTTAAAACCTTGATTGAGTTTTTTCTACAGCTATCATCACTGCATGGCTACCAGCCTCCTCTCAGTAGACTCAAATCAAGGAAAAGCTTGATTTGAGTCTACTACCACTCCTCTTGGCGTCCCCCCAGCAACAGCAAGGGTATCCCTCTGGGCAGCTAAACCAGGAAATCCCAACTGGATGGCCCCCCACGAGGGTATTCCTCCAGGGGCAAACCAAGAATGGGCAACTTGGAGGTCCCTGAACAAACTCAGAAGTGGAGTGGACAGATCAAAAGACAACCTGGCAAAATGACACTACCTAAAAGAATCCCACACCTTATGTGACTGTGGAGCAGAACAGACAAATCCAAATCTGTATGATTGTCCACTATTCCCTGCCTCATGTACAGAGGGAGAATTGTTGGAGGCTACAGACAATGCCGTTGCTGTTGCCCGTTTTTGGTCAAAAGATATTTAGCCGCCTGCGCTCCTTCTATTTTTTAATCAGTTTTATATTAATTTATGCAATGCTTTTGATACGACATAAATAACATAACATAGCAGAGCACCTGATGAACCAGCCTGGACACAGCATATTATTTGAGAACACAGAAATGCTGGACCACTCCAACAACCACCATGTCAGACTACACAGAGAAGCCATTGAAATCCACAAGCATGTTGACAATTTCAACAGAAAGGAAGAAACCATGAAAATGAACAAAATCTGGCTACCAGTATTAAAAAAACTCTAAAATTACAACAACAAAACAGCAGAGAAGAAACAACCAGGCACATCTTAACACCTCTCAACAAAACATTTTCCCAGGCTCAGCCAGGCCTTCAAATGCTAATGAAGGTGGTCAGCTGAAACATTCACACCTAGCTTTAGCAGAGAAGAGCTCTTTGCCCCACCCCAGTCATTCCACAGATATATAAACCCATTTTCCTATTTCCAACAGACCTCACTACCTCTGAGGATGCTTGCCATAGATGCAGGCGAAACGTCAGAAAAAATGCCTCTAGAACATGGCCATATAGCCCGAAAAAACCCACAAGAACCTAGTGATTCCAGCCATGAAAGCCTTCGACAATACATTAAATAACATAAACTGGGATGCAAATTCAAACTAAATAAATCCCTAACCTAAATCACATATTTTCTCTCTTTCTGAAAAAAGGCTGCCATTGTTTTCCTACCCCTTTCCTGTTTTTATATTCAGAGAATGGGGTCATTTTGTAGAGAAAAATTACTCCTGGAAGTCCGAAAGGACACAAACACAGGGCGGGAACTTCATTAGACTTGCAGGCTGCTCTTTTCTTACCACCGCATTAAATAATTCTTTAGAGCTGGTATAATTACAATTCAATTCTTATTTCAAATATCATATGAGCTGATTTTCCCATCGTATGCTGCTTTCTCATCCCTTTCACCACAGAGCCCATTACACAGATCATCCGACCGGGAGAGAAAGTGCTGTACGTCACTGCCATGACAACACAGGAGGGTTCCCATGTTGCCTTCACTACAATAGGGGGAAGCCAGGCGGTGGGTGCTTCCCACCGTGGGATAGAGCCAGGGGTAGGTTGGGCGATGTGGGGCGATGGGTTCTCCACGCCCTCTACCAGGACTTCACAAATTCAATGCATGGTGAATTCCGCAGTTAATGTGACAAGATCTTTAGTTTACTTTTTCATAATGAATAGCTCATTTTTATTCATAACTAGCTGTACCCAGCCACCCGTTGCTGTGGCTCATTGTGGAGAAATGGGAAAGAAAGAAAAGAGGAGGAGCTGGTTTCTAAGCTATCAATACATAACGGAAGTGGCAAAGTGTCACGAAGGGTTATATGGATGTGTGGAAGGGCCCTGGGTTACCTGAGTCCACACTGCCATATAACCCAGTTCAAAGATATTATATAGGTATTAATATTGTTGTTGTCTTTATAGACATATAGATATTATTATATCTCTCCCACCTTCTCCATGCCTAGCATTATTTTTAACTTTAATTACATTTGGCCCAGCCATAGATTTAATTGTGTGTTGTATTACTGTCATTGTATATTGCTTTTTTGTTTTGAGTTTTATTTACTTGTTTACTGTTGTTGTTATTGCTTGTATTGATTTATTGTGGGCTCGGCCTCATGTAAGCCGCACCGAGTCCCTTGGGGAGATGCTAGCAGGGTATAAATAAAGTTATTATTATTATTATTATTATTATAGGCATATAGAGATTATTATTATTATTATTATTATTATTATTATTATTATTATTATAGACACAAATATTATTATTAAAGCTATATAGGTATTAGTATTATAGATGTTATTTATGAATTTCATATCAAAAGCATTGCATAAATTAGAATAAAACTGATTAAAATAGGAGCATAGGGCTCAATATCTTTCGAGCAAAAACAGGCAACAGATGTATGGATATTATTACAGACCTATAGCTACAGCAACCTCTGCCACGCAGGAACACACAATCAAAGCACTCCTGACAGATGACCATGACTGTGTGTTCCTCCATGGCCAGAGGTTGGACTGGATGGCTTTTGTGGTGTCTTTCAGCTTTATGGTTCTATAGAATCATAGAATCAAAGAGTTGGAAGAGACCTCATGGGCCATCCAGTCCAACCCCCTGCCTAGAAGCAGGAATATTGCATTCAAATCACCCCTGACAGATGGCCATCCAGCCTCTGTTTAAAAGCTTCCAAAGAAGGAGCCTCCACCACACTCTGGGGCAGAGAGTTCCACTGCTGAACGGCTCTCACAATCAGGAAGTTCTTCCTCATGTTCAGATGGAATCTCCTTTCTTGTAGTTTGAAGCCATTGTTTCGCGTACTAGTCTCCAGAGAAGCAGAAAACAAGCTTGCTCTCTCCTCCCTGTGGCTTCCTCTCACATATTTATACATGGCTATCAGATCTCCTCTTAGCCTTCTCTTCTTCCGGCTAAACATGCCAAGCTCCTTAAGCTGCTCCTCGTAGGGTTTGTTCTCCAGACCCTTGATAATTTTAGTCGCCCTCCTCTGGACACATTCCAGCTTGTCTCTCTTGAATTGTGGTGTCCAGAATTGGACACAATATTCCAGGTGTGGTCTAACTAAGGCAGAATAGAGGGGTAGCATTACTTCCCTAGATCTAGACACTATGCTCCTATTGATGCAGGCCAAGCTTGTTTTCTGCTTCCCTGGAGACTAGGACGCGAAACAATGGTTTCAAACTACAAGAAAGGAGATTCCATCTGAACATGAGGAAGAACTTCCTGACGGTGAGAGCCGTTCATCAGTGGAACTCTATGAATTCATTCTATGAATTCAGCTTTATCATTCTATCATTATATGTCTTACCCATTGCAGTAAGTTTCAATCTCTTACTTCATCAAAAGCCTCTAATAAAATAATGCCAGCTTACCACTGTATATACTCATGTATAAGGGCAATTTTGAGAGCTAGAAGCAGTACTATGACAGAGAGAGTAAAGGAGGTCAGTGCTGCTTTTAGGTCCTCCTGGGATGGACAAAGCTCTTACTATTTGCCAATCTACACAGATAAGAGAATGGTTCCTTTTTTAAAAAATAAGAGTTAAGGTATATTAGTCATATTGACTCTGGGACAAGTCAACCCAGGTTTTTGAGTTGTTTTTTTGACTGAAATTTCTAGACTTGTCATGAGTATATAGAGGAAATGTGGTTCAATACTCTCCAGGCACCATATCCTATTGAATTGCCTTAGCTGTTGCTTGGATGAACCATCTCCAATGCATACTAGATGCTGTAGGCCAATGGTTCCCAACCATTTTTTTTTGGCCATGCCCCATCTAAGCATCTCTAAAATCCTTATCCCCCCCCTCCCCTCCCCCAGTGACATATAATTCTTATTATTAAAAAAAGTGAAGTTTTATTCACATGGAGGAAGCCTTTTTGGTAGCAATTCAATGGGCTAATCAATAAAACATACTTTTTCTGTTGCCGCTGGGCCTGTAATTGGTTGGCTTTAAAAATAGGATGTGCAACCTTTGCCCAGCGGGAAGCCGGGGGCCTAAGGAGAAGTTCTCAGAGGCTTCCACTACAAAGAATCTTCAGATGACTTGAGAAGTGCAACAAAGTATTTTATTAATGAACAATCAAACAGGAACTTCTCTTATCTTTGGCAAAGTAAGGCAAATAATTCCAAGCTTCTAGGGAACTGGTGAATTCCTAAACTTGCCCATGAAGGACAGGCAACTATCTTCAATAACATCTTCTTTAAAGGAAAATGCCCTTTTTAACTTCTCCCAGGCTGACTGAAATCCAACCCTCACTCGTCTGGGCTCCGCTACCAGGCCGAACTGCTTCTTGGATGCCAAGTGGACCTACCAGCAAGGCAGTGGATGTTCTCCAGCTGGAGTTCTTTAGTCTTTAGGGCGGTTTCCTGGAAATTCCCAAAGCTAAGGGAATGCTTCCATGGAGTTCCTTAGGAGTCTCTTAAAGCTGTTGTCCTCTGGATTTCTTTCCCTTCTGTTTCTGTTGGAATTTCTGTAACCCTGGAAATTCCTTAAAGCTTGAAGCCTTTGTACAGGGGAAGTTACACACATCCTATACAAAGGCTAACCTGGCTGAGACTAACTAACAAAATGGCTCACTTCCCTTCCAAAGCCCAAAAAAGGGGGCGGGACTAGGGAACCTAATGATAATTGACAGGTGACCTGCCCTGTAACTGCAAAGTAAGGAAAGCCATCTAACTGCAAAGGCATCAAACTTTAAAATACATGCAGTAATCAACAAATAGCAAGATAGGTTCTTGTGGGTTTTTTCGGGCTATAGAGCCATGTTCTAGAGGCATTTCTCCTGACGTTTCGCCTGCATCTATGGCAAGCATCCTCAGAGGTTGTGAGGTCTGTTGGAAGATAATAGCAAGATAAGCTGGAGCTCCTAGTGCGGCTATACCAGAACAATACTTAAGGTTTTTGTTGTTGTTGTTGTAACGAGAAACAGGAAATCCAAAACCAGCTTGTGACTTTTCTGACATTATGCTCAATGTCATTTGTTGATCGTGAATGATATGTTAATGCTTTCTATGCTCATTATCTATCCATTCAAAAAATTCTTTTCCCTAAAAAAGCAACTATTTTAATTAGCCAACAAGAAATCAGGAAATATTTGTGGGAATGGAAAATGTGAGGTTTCTATGCTCAAACCCAAATCCTGTTTTTTGCTAATGAAAACGCTTTGCACTGGATAAAGTTAAGTAATGAAATAGAACACCTATTACGTGGTCAGTATTAATATTCGAGGCACAATTGATCTGAGTAATCTGCACTGAATTCAGGGTAACTTAAGTATCCAAATTAATTACTAGGTTCTTGTGGGTTTTTTCGGGCTATAGAGCCATGTTCTAGAGGCATTTCTCCTGACGTTTCACCTGCATCTATGGCAAGCATCCTCAGAGGTAGTGAGGTCTGTTGGAATTAGGACAATGGGTTTATATATCTGTGGAATGGCTGGGGTGGGGCAAGGAGCTCTTCCCTGCTGCAGCTAGGTGTGAATGTTTCAACTGATCACCTTCATTAGCATTTGAAGGCCTGCCTGAGCCTGGGAAAATCTCCTGCTGGGAGGTGTTAATCTGTGCCTGGTTGTTTCCTCTCTGTTGTTTTGCTGTTGTAATTTTAGAGTTTTTTAATACTGGTAGCCAGATTTTGTTCATTTTCATGGTCTCCTCCTTTCTGTTGAAATTGTCCACATGCTTGTGGATTTCAATGGCTTCTCTGTATAGTCTGACATGGTGGTTGTTGTTGCTCCTTGCCCCACTCCAGCCATTCCACAGATATATAAACCCATTGTCCTAATTCCAACAGACCTCACTACCTCTGAGGATGCTTGCCATAGATGCAGGCGAAACGTCAGGAGAAATGCCTCTAGAACATGGCTCTATAGCCCGAAAAAACCCACAAGAACCTAGTGATTCCAGCCATGAAAGCCTTCGACAATACATCCAAATTAATTGTGTGTAATTGGTAAGAATCAAGCAGCAGCATAAAATCAAACAAAACCATTGGTGAAGGCATGAGGGAGATATGTAAGTCCAGGCAAGGATGGGCTGGGGGTAAGGACGGCGACCTTCATTCTTCTTACATTTTTGTTTGGTACCCAGGACACAGTCATTCGCTGTTAGAGAATGATGTTGAATGAAGGGAGTGGGCATGAATCAGGAAAATTCTTACATGTTAATGTATGTAGGTAACAAAGTTACATCATGTCTAGACCCTGAAATATTATCCTATTGATAAATTATATGGTAGAAAAGCATACAACTCCTCTGCTGCACCAGCTCCACTGGCTGCCGATCTGCTACCGGGCTCAATTCAAAGTGCTGGCGTTGGCCTTTAAAGCCCTAAACGGTTCTGGCCCAACTTATCTATCCGAACGTATCTCGGCCTATCAGCCCACCACCCTAAGATCTTCTGGGGAGGC